>NW_028280793.1:2255000-2407500 GCF_059751285.1 Brachycentrus maculatus
AATCTTGCAACTAATTTATTTATTATTATTAAGAATTATACATTATATTTTTGGTAACTACTGGGCATAAGTCTTATGCACTTTAGGAGTAAATTTCTTCTCCATTCTTTCTTTAAACTACCCATGGTAATTGATTGAACCCTGATAATTTCGATAGGACATTACCACAAATTTATTATACCAAGACTTGGCTTCCGTTCCACACCTTTCATAAAATTTCATCCATTTATTTTAACAGCTCCGTATTCATGTTAGAATCGAAGAGAGATTATGCATCCATCTAATTATCTTTAAAAACAACCTTAATGGCATTTCGTGCCCCAGAGCACTTCAATTTGTTTGAAGCGAAAAAATCCTTTAATTATCTATTTATTCCTCGATCCGGCAACGTAGCCCTGAAAGCAAGAACGACGGTGCAGAGAAATCGACAACATCGCTCCCACCGCGTGGTAGGCTTTGACTTTGTGGTAGGCTTAAGGTTCAAACAGATGTAGGAACGGAGATCTGTCGAGAAGGAGATAAAACTGTGCCACCGCGACAAAAGAATCGGATCTTTATAACAAAGATTTATATCGGATCGCGAATAAGATAACGCTATTCGACGTCGGGTTAAAAAACTCGCGTTTTAATCTCGAAAGCTCGAATGGAGGCTTTCAGAATGAGTGTGACGAATGCAGGCGATGAATATTGTTGTGTGTTGCCTTCCCTGTCGCACTCGCCCGCGGCACCGCGAGGTATTTGGAGTAGCGATATCTCAAATATAGGCGTATATAGGTAACCATATTTCAAGATCAAAAAATACTCCAACGGAAAGTGTACAAGATAATAATTTATTAATCCTTTCGGGAGAGGGGGCAACTTTAATATCAATTAATTTTACGAGTTAGAATGTATTACTTACCTACCTACATGAGTTGTACAATCCGTCATTGATAAGT
The DNA here is from genome assembly GCF_059751285.1 of Brachycentrus maculatus. Lineage (NCBI taxonomy): Eukaryota > Metazoa > Arthropoda > Insecta > Trichoptera > Brachycentridae > Brachycentrus > Brachycentrus maculatus. The sequence goes on from NW_028280793.1 coordinate 2,255,939, forward strand.
AACGTTATTAATTAATGAATATTAAAAAGACATTGAAAATTCTTCGGCTGGATATAATCGATAAAATGAGTTGTCAATTCGAAACGAGTGCGGATACGTTTAATATTAATTTAAATATCGCGTATTTTTTGCTTACCACCCACCCACTTGCGTTAAATACAAGAAACCCGAAGTATAATACGGTTTAAAAATGGGATATTTAATGTGATTATTTTAATAAACGTATTAAATTTGAGAATGGAAACTGGCCGACATTCAGAAGTACAGTGCGGATAACATATTCGCCGACAATCACTATTATATCGCACAATAACTCTTTCCGACGTCGTAGAAATATGTCTACAACACAGACACGTAATTTATAAAATGTATAAAGAGACGAGCCGAATTCATCGCCAGTACTGAGGGTCGCATACAAATGATCCTGCAGTGTTTAACATCACGGTGAGCCTTTTTATAATCCAGCAATTGTCTGAATTGGTTTAATGCCTTGCATGCTGATAGCCGTGTACCCGTGGTTGTCCGATGTGACGTACAACTTAGCATACGAAGTAAGAATGATGTCATGAGGTTCTTTCTACAATATAATCGCGTGCGATGTAACTACAGCGCTGTGTGTAGGAGCCTTTATGTCAACTGCATCGTGAACCAATGATACAGGTCTCAATTTGCGATCGTTAAATATCATGTCCATCCTACTGCATCTTTCTATTACTCTAATGCATTCATTGTTCGCACAATATTTGAGGTTTTCAATCCGTCATACGTTAAAGCCTAGTATTCGTCAAGTCGCAACTTACTTTTCTATAAACTTTATAAAATTAAACAACTTTGTTTTAACCACTTTTTTATTTTAAGTACACTTTAACCAACCGGTTTCGACAATAACCTTGTCATCATCATATTAAATTCAATTAAATTATATCATATTTTTAAATCATATTTTTAAAAATCATATTTTCATATGGTGTACGGAGTGTGTTTTTGGTAAGGGAATGTAATTAACTATGAGTATTTTAATGTTTTAGCATTTAATAAACACTGATGATGACAAGGTTCTTGTCGAAACCGGTAGATTAAAGTGTACTAATAATATGAAATTGATTAAAACAGAGTTGTTTTATTTTATAAAGCTTATAAATATAAAATGTGCCACAAAGTATTTGCGAAAAACATTCAAGAAAATACTTTTCTATAAATTGAGGTAACATTTTACTTAATTGATTTTCTTCTAAAAACACCGTTTTTGCAATCAAAAAATATATTAAAAATAAAATAATCATTTGTTTTTGAAAGGAAAACAATTATTGTGAGGAGAGGTGTCAAAATTTTTTTTATATTTAAATATAATTTTTCTATATACATTCTAAAAAAACCAAAACAAAAAAAAAATCCAATACAAAATTTATATTTAAAAAATCGGGCGTGGAGAGATGTGTAACCTCTTCGGTGGTCGGCCAGTGATTGAATTCTGTGTTTGCGAATACCGCCTTACAGCCCACAAAAAGGAATTTTGTCAAGTAGCACTAAAGTGCTTTAGTCAGTTAATTATTCCAGAAGGTGTTAAGAAAATATTTCAGTATTTAAGTTAAGAATGGCATGGTCAATTAATCTCTTATATGTATATTTATTATTATAAGTATTTATATTTTTAATTTAGATAAATTTTAATGAATTAAACGAATCTCAGACAGGACGCACTTCAAATGATATGTAATTTTAAAATCGTAAAACCAAGAATAAAATATAACAACTCACGAAGAGTAAGGCAATAAAAATATAAAATATTACTGTGATTATTTAAAAAAAAATAAAAGTACCTAGTTTAGTTTCGTAGTGAATAATTAGAGGGTAGAATACTCAAGTAATATCCACTATATATTTGTGTATGCTGTTAGTTATCAATATGTTTAATAATACCCAATATAAAGTGTATCTTACGAGTACAATAATTTTCTTCTTTGACCCCCATCTGCAAATAGTTGGTGCATAGGGCACTACCAAGGATTTTCAAGAGGTTAATTTAACATACAAAAATATGAAAGCAAGGTGGAATATATTCTATAATTTACGACCGTCAAAAAACCAGCCTTTGGCGGTTGTAAGCTCCGTAAATGCCCAGAAATTTATATTCTTCTTCACCTTTGTTGAGATATCAAAAGATTAAAATATTTAATGATTGTATTTTTGTTCGTTTCTGTAGTGTGTTGGTCAGTGCGTTTGGCTACCGCAGTGGATGTTCCAGGTTCGATTTCCAGGGGTGTCAAAATAAACATTATACGATTTTCCACTGTTATATTTATTTATTATATCCAAAGCGCTTGGTTGATCACCTTTACTTCGTATGTTTGACAATCGAGATTACACTGCGTATATACGGCATAGTGCCCTATGCATCATTGGGTGCCAATAAGGTTAGAGAAATAATAAAAACGTGTCTGTTGTATTTTATTTCATGGTCATATTATTTCATAGTAATTTCTCAGCATATTTCATTTTTATACAATGTTACTTTTAAATAATATTTATTTAATATAATTTTAAAGAAAAGACGAAGGAATTTTTTATAATATGGAGCAGTTGATACAAAGGTAAAGATTGGAAAAAGCTTTTAGTTTCTTTAGAGTTTTTTTTATATATATGGGTTTTATATATAATTTCGCAACCTTCCAGAAACAAGTTCTGTTTTGCAATAATTTATAGTTTGCGAGTATTCTTGCTATTATCGCCTTTGATTAACAAAACCTTCATATGCACTCATTTTAACAAGCGAAGTTATATTGACTGACAATAAAATTATAGTTGAAACATACATAGATGCATTTTACCCTGGACGTCAATCTCCTCTATTAGGAACGATGCATTCACATGATAGCATTATATGTTGCATGCAAATATTTTAATTGCACTATTTAAAGCACTCCAATTACTTTAATTAACAAAACTACGGACGCATTCCATTTTGTTGTTTCATTTCAGCGAAACAAAAGACCAATAAACATACGTTTATAACATTCCTACATATTTAAAAAAATAAAGTTAATTGATAACAGTGATCACTAGCCAAAACAACTTACTATTCTTTTTACCAGTTTTTCCACCTCTATAGTGTAGTGGTTATAGCACATTTGACTACCATGCTGGAAGTCCATGGTTCTATTCCAAAAGTCTAGACAAAGTTTTAAGGCAGAATTTTTTAAATTGATTGATGTTTTTACTATTTTAATTATATCATGCTAATAAAAAACAATAAAGTATCATTTAGTATTGTTCAAGGAGTGTTTTTTTTTTTAAATTATTATTTCTTTGTATCCATTTCTAGTGGAGCTAACAAAAATAAGTATACTAGTGTTAAAATATTAGTTTTAACAGAAATATAGTGTTTTTGCACTGATTTTGGTATAAAAGAAGGGAAAATGTCGTTGAAATATTTATTTGGCTCTTAATTCATAAAAAAATATGTTAAATTTCATAAATAATTAAAAAAATCATTGTTTCCTAAAAAAATATGTCAGATTAGGTAAAAAATGAAGACGATCAGCGGTAGATATGTTGAAATATGTTGATTATTGTATTCATACACGTATTTGAAAAGATATTAGGCATATTGTAGCTAAAAACAATTACTGCTTAGTGAGATATATTTGGGATAATCAACATTCAAATCACAAATGTTAAAATTAGTATAGTGATGCATGAAAATATTCAGTAAACTCTATAACGCATTATTAAATTATCGTATTAATGTGCGTTAAAAAAAAACATTTTGACGTTTCATCAACAAAAGGTTAGTCAAATAAATTACTCCAAAGTCGCTTGAACCTATCAACTAGCAACCCCCATAATTTACAATAACATTGTGTCTCAAAGCGACAACGCAAATAAGATTTCTCATTACTAACCTATGGAATTTTTTATGTATTTATTATTTGCCTCCAAACATAAAAACGGTATTTTCGTGGTCATTCTTCAATACATTCAGTTCGGACAGACGCAGACGTACTGCTCCGTGTGATAAATGATTTACCGTCTTTATGATTCATCTATACATATATTTCAGAAAGTATAATGGTTATACAAAAAATAAATATATCTAAGCGCGCGCCACTTATTATTCTTAGTCTGGAATTACGGCGAAAAGATAACGCGTTAACTACATACCATGGATAACTTGACTGAACTTTTGGACTTTTAATTAATAAATTTAACTTATTTATTTTCATCATTTACCTCACTTGGACCGTATCTCACCCGTATCGAGACTTTCATTATAACATTATTTAATTCATATATATAGCGCCCAAAAATATTTATTAAACAATAAAGTACATTAATTGATTCGGCCGCACTTACGGTATTTGAAACACGTGTCACAGTAGATTTTATGAAATAGTAGTATTTACTTTATAAAAATTAATTTAAAATGAATAAATTATTACTTAACATTATGGTTATGGGAATCTAAATAGACTGGTGTAAGTATAAAAAAATGTATTTATTGATTTGGCGTTCAATTTGTAGAATTCTATAGTTTTATTTTAAATATTAAAATCAGACATTGATTCTTAGGGTCTACTAAGTTGTATTTTTAAAAATGTTTAATTTAGAATATTTTAATTTATTTTTAAGACCTTATATTTTAAATATATGACATCTTTTATTAATTATACGTGTGTACATGGTTCGTAAATTACTGTTTCTAATATTTATTTCTATTTTTGTTTCAGGTAAGCGTTTCCAAACTATCAAATTTCTACCTTCATTTCGGATAACATTTTTAGTATTGGTAAGCAACATTTTAAATTTATTTTAAAACAAGATATATTACGAAATTAAAAGCAGTAGTTTATTTCCTTAAAATGTTTTATATGGGTCCATACAAAGGTCCATTTTATATAGGATCATATAAAAAATTATCTGTTAAATCATTTTTGTCAAGTAATTTTATTTTATTTTTCGTGTTATATTTTCAACACATAAGAATACTTTGTAGAGTAATAATAATTTTAGCATAATTTATATCACGCCGTTTTTTTAGTTCGTTGTAAAATACTAACTAAATTTACATTGTAAATTGTATTAGGTGATTTCTCACGAAAACGTCACTACATAGTTTGTCCAATAAAAAGATAAATCAACGAAAAGCTCCCACTGATTCTGACTACTGATAGAAGAGCATTCTATTCCATCGGGCCTGCAACAGCAAAGTCGCGCTTGACAAATTAACTGCGCTGGTTTCTGGTAGCCTATTTTACCAATGGCTGTAGAAGCTGATCAAATTATGAGACGTTTATAAACAAATTTGTCTGTTTGTATTCTTAAAGAATTCACTTGGTATAAACCTATATAAATATTTACGTTCGATTAACTCAGTTTATTGGTTTTTAATTTGTGTTTTACTTGGTTTATACCACTATTTCTTAAAATCTACTGTGACACATTTTCGATTCATTCCGCGTCATTTTCCAACACAGTGTTTGAAAATGATGCGGAATGCATCGAAACACGTGTCACCGTAGATTTTAAGAAAAAGTGGTATTTACTAAGTAAAACTTAAATTTAAAATGGATAAATGTTACCACAAAGTGACTGCCGAATAAATAAATTAGTTAATTGGATTTGAATGTAAAAAAAATGGTTAGTAATTATTGCTAATAGCGATGATGCTCATCCCTTCAAGAATTTAATGTTTTTTAGTTCTATCCCTACCGCTGGCAACAAGATAAGATTGACTGAAAGAAATTATTAGCGCTTAATTTCAACAGCGGTTGACATAATTAAACCTTAACGTTGTAAGATTTAAAAACATTTTTTGTCAGACATGAAAAATGGTCCAAAATAATCCTCGAACAAGGCGCTCGTGTCAGGTGAATGAAAGGACGCCATCCCAAGTCTTGTCCGGTTATTACGATACGCATTAGTTCGCGATGGACTTAAAGCTTAATACGCTTATTTAAACATAACTGTATCGGGTTGCTTGAGATTACTGCCTTGAAAACATTCCGTCTTCAGTCTACCAACAACCAGTATTTGCTACTAACCCGAGTAAAGTGGCTATTCTGTAGCTTTGGTCAATTTTTTGAACCCCTGTTCCTGTTTAATAGCGGGTGGAAAAAATCCGAATAAAATACCTTTAACTTAAAATACCTATTATACATTTTTTCACATATATTTGCTATACCTATACAAGGTAAATTGACATTTTATGCATTAATTAACATTGAGTATATATTATTGGTATTTAGCCCGTTTATTTAATTTTCTGGCATTATTTGATACAATTTGAGGTTAGAGCTAAAAAAACCTATTGCCTTTCAGAACCCTTCTTTATAAAATGGAAAATTACAAAGTTAGTACCACAAATATTTTGCCATCTCAACATAGACGAAGGGGATCACTTTACACACGTGCAACATTCGCCATTCTACACATGATCGACATTCACATTACTGAAATTTTTGGAACTCGTATGCATATGTGTATAGTAAAACTCATTACACTTAACGTGTAAGTTTACTGGAGCCATCTGTGGTTGGTTTAAGAAAGCATTTTTTAAAATTATTTTACTTACTGGAAGATGCCTAATTACACGATTCATAATTTTTTTTTTGAAAATATTTTTGATATATGTATGTCAACATGAAAAAGTAACTCTTAAGTTTCGAAACCCACATTTGTATTTAGACACACTCAAAATGTTGTGCCTTAAATATTGATTAATATAACTATTTTATTTTGATACATTATTTTCATATTTATATTATTAAAAAAGTTTTACCACCTATACATTTAGGCTCGGTACTAATAACAAAATCTTTTTTTATTTTCGGGCTGTGAGAATAATGAACAATTTACTATTTCTTGCACGCTTTGCCTAGATTCGTAGGAGATAGGGCTCGGTTCCCGGAGCGCTAAAGGGTTAAGGCAATTATATTTATGATACCTCTATATCACAACATATTGACCCCTCGGTAAGCGGGTTTATTGCCTTGTCCTACCACCTGAATGAAATTACGAAGCTAGGTGCTAGGAACTCCATGTTTTCCGCATAACACCATCAGGGCTACCTCCATCTTCACCATTATTGTATGCTTCATATCGTTATAACGGCGCTCATACTGTAACGTTTAAGTTCATGCCTTTATTAATTTTATATTAAGTATTTCAATTCGTATTAAAATCCTCAGGAATTCCAATTGCTACTGACCATTATCCGTTTAGCAAATTTGTATTTATTTAGACTGTCAGTGACTGGGACATTGGAAGCTATAAAATGGACATTCACAGTAAAATCGGGATACAAATTCGTTTCACATTTTTCTACAATTTTCGCAACTTGGTTTATAAAACTACAGCGCAGTCAAGGGATAACTGGAGAAGAGTAGCTTCCACAAGGGTTACGGCCCTCGGTAATGAGGAGTAAGACGGAGAAAAAATGAAAAAAAAATGCCATGCATGAGATTGTCTGTCAAGAAGGCTTGATGCTTCTGTATCGGATCCAGGAATGCGGTTGGGAGAGCTTTCAACGACGCACCCAATGGTGCATAAAGCACTGCAGAAAATTGATGCAATACAAGTTTATTACATGAAGGCACGGTCAAGTCCTGCACTGCATGTAACAGTCCAGGGTAACATTAAATAAACATTAGGGTGAAAAACACTTACATTTATTTTGAACCCCCTGGGAGTCGGACCTGGAATCACTAAGGTGGTAGTCGAATGTGCTGAGTGCTACACTAGGAGAAAAATAACCAGGAATTCTAATGAAAGGAATATCGAGGCAGACGAGTGCGGTGTTCCATCCTCTCTGCCCACCCCTGCAAAGAAATAACAGAAATACATTGGAATTTAACATTTTAAAAGATCAGACAAAAGTAATAAATAGACTACGAACAATCATTCTTGGATGGAAAACACAATTTCAATTGTCTTATGATTTATGAAACGAAATATGTAGAGTTGTATTCACTTTTAAGTTTTTTGGTACATAGATCCTGAAAGCAAGTTATAACTATCTAAAATGACGTTTTTAGATAACGTTAAAATTTTGTTTTCAAGTACTTAATATTTTTTAAAGGATTTTTATCCTACAACGTATTATATTTGCAAATCGATATATAGCTTTCGTTAGAATTCATGACTTATTCAGTTTTCTTATAAGCCACGCGTATATCAATTCGTATTAGTAAATCAACTGAATATTTATTTAAATAAGTTCTGGATTGATTCAACTTCATTCTATTTTCACATATTTTTTAATGATTATTTTGATAGTCTCTTGTACGTCATTTATTTCGTAATAAACAAAAACGACATGGTAGGCTTCGCTGAACCAAACATGATTGAAGAATTTAGTGTTCCTATAAATGTAGACCAATAAAAGATCTCCCTTATAATAAAACTTCATTATTCTTTATTAATTACTTGTCCATAAAAACATCTTTGGCATTAAACCAGTTTGTACGTAGCTTCGTGTAACATCATTGAGATATTTTTATATATAGTAATATTTTTTGGACTCGTTTTTTTGTCTTTATGAAGCGCGAAATCGTGATTGCATCTTGATCGAAATATCAACCGGAAGACGTACTATTGGCTTATAATTAAATGCCTTTCATACGGTGATTAAAATAGGACTATTTTTTCCTTCAAATTTGACTGATGGCAGACGATGATGGCTGGACTGAAGACAAACAGTTGACAAACTTGTGGGATAATTTATATAAAATAATATGATTACCTATTATTTTTATTGAGCCGACTATTGAACTGCAGAGTTGTTATCATTGTTTGGAGATGAATCGTAATTTTCCTATTCCCCAATACGTTAACATAGTAAATTCTCCAAAATGCCATCCTATCAAAATCGATGATAGCATTTTACGTAAATGCTTAGGTATGTATCTTAATATCGTTGTCATACAGGAGAAAGTGACCAAGTGCATTTTTTTTACAAAAACGTGATCATTGACTATTTGATATCTTACTAGCTTAATATTGCCCTGAAAAATATCCCATAGGATTTTAAACTAGGAATTATAATATATTGACTTGTTGGAAAAGACTAACTGCATTGATGTTTATTTTCTTGTCAAGCAAAAGTGACTTAAATGGCCCTCATGAACATTTTACGTTTTGTTAGTTGGTCACTTTCTCCTGTACGACTACGATATATGAATATATTTACACATGTCAACATAGATGAAGAATAATATGGAATCCGGGTATTTATTTACAGGGATTACGACCTGTAATAGGGTGGTTTAAGTGATCACTTTATACACTTGTAAAATTCATCGTTCCACACATGATTGAAATTGACCCTACTCAAATTTACGGGACTCATATACGAGTACAAATGATACGATTCATACGTTAGATTATGAGTTAATGGGCAGTGATCACTTAAACCAAAAACAATTTTTAAAAATTGAGTAGTTTGGTTGTCAATCATGGGAAGAATTGGTGAATGTGACAGGTGTGTAAAGTGAACACACAGGTCGTAAGCCGTGTAAATACTCAGACTTCCATATTAGTTTTTATCTTTGACATGTCAAAATGTAAAAATAACTCCTTAGTGGAAGAATCCTGATTTTCGAACAAAGGATTTGGACACATTCAAAATGTTGTAGATATGAACATGCTTTTAATTTTGTATTTTAACATATTTCTGCTTCTATGTTGTAGTGGTTAGACAACCGATATTAACATAATTATTTTTTTTTTTTTAGATTAGACTTCAAAGTTATGTTATTGTGAAGTAGAAAAGTGTTTGGATTTACTGAAATCGAATCATTTCCGTAAGATGTGAAGACTTTGTGGTAGAGAGCAATGTAAGGAATTCGTAACACTCCTTTAATGTAAATACCGTGACTGGAATTTTAATACGCATCAAACTTCACGCTGTAAAGACTCAAGGCATTTGTTATAATACAGATCATCACTTTGAATTATTTAATTGTTGAAAATAAACTATTTCCTTAGCCAGGGAAATTTTATGTAATACTTAAATATACTATGTATGCGTAATAAAATGTCAATTAAAAAATTTGGGAAAGAGCTTTATATGTATTCTCTGCATTTGCTTAATAGTTGCTCGAGTGTATTTTAAAACATGAAGCTTCACTCGGAATTTGCTTGTCCAACTAAATGACGGAATGTAAAACAGATTTTTAAAATACGTGTTATAATTCGTGAGACACTGAAAATCATTTATTTCTGTCTCTCCGTATGTGACCCTAAGCGTGGATGTTTTAATTTACATACATGGATTTTGAATCGTGAATGTTAAATTTAATGTGTTTTGTGTAACGTCACGAAAACGTTTTGTGAAAATGTTTTGTGTTTTGTTTAAAACGAAATATGTATATATTTTTGGAATAATAATTAATTGAGATACTGCGGATTTCAATGATTACTTATTAATATAAAATATCTCATTTAAAATTTTAATTTTACTCGATAGATACCACTAAAATGGTATTTACTAAGTGAACTTATAATTAAAAATGGATGATGTTAATATTACAAAGTGATTACGAATCAATTAATGAAATATTACATAATAGAATCAGTCTTAATCGTCATACAAAATTATTTATAGATTATTTTTATAAGGGCTAACGCATATGATTTTTTTTATTTATATATACGAGGAGATGCATGAATGTGGATGAGGCGAAGATTGTTTGCAATGATAGATTTATAATGCGTTCTATTCTCTCCATCTATGCCTGCGGAGAAGCGTCGTGATGGGTAGTAAGTTAGTTTATTATATAAACCAGTAATAAATCTCAACATTTTGAGATATTTTCCAGTAAATTCCATTGTGAAACATTTCATAATCTTTTATTTCTTTTTCTACCTTCTTATTATTTCTTACGTGTTTATAAGCTCTACGGGAGCTAAATTTTGAAGCTATCTAATATAATTGATTCAAGAAATGTTTGCACGGATTCTAATTTTGTAGTCTATTTTTAACGCGCATAAATTTTAAATGGACATTAATGTGCAAACCAAAAAGGTTATAACAGTGTCATTCGAGATCAGGAAACGGTTCTGATCTTTGATTTACGGCTCTTAAACATAATATGAATGGCGGTTTTAAAATATAACGATATTTAAATACATAAATATATCTTAATAAAAGCCTAACATAAAGGCTTCATCAAGTAGCTACACTTTTAACCCTTTAATCATTGTTAATAATTTTGTAATAAAAATATCGTTCAACTTTTGATATTTACTATACCTAGTAAGAAACTTACTTATAACCCTTATCCGCACCCAATGGTGCATAGGGCACTGCATCGAATTGACGATGTGTTATCTCGATCATTACTTACATGAAGGCAAGGTGATCATTCCTGCGCTTCAGGAACCAGTCCAGGGTAATATTAAATAAATATTACAGTGTGAAATCACTAATATTTATTTTCAACCCCCCTGGGAATCGAACCCGGGACCTCCAGCACGGTAGCTAAACACGCTGACCATTACACCACGGAGGCGGACAAGTAAGAAAAGGCATTGTTTAATAAATTTGATTTTGATTTAATTTTACTTAATTGTATGGTGTCAAAAGTCTGCGTAATGTATGGATGTGAAGTAGGCGAGGAGTGTATGCCAGGACAGAAGAGTGTGGCGTTCCATCCTTTCTTCCTAACCCTGAGGGGAAACGGTGTGATGGTAGTAGTAGAAGTAATTGCATTTGATATGCTTTTTCGCTGTTGAAAACAGAACTTATTGCTTGATTTACTATATATAGTATACTTAACAAGTATTTTCGGTACTGAAATGAACTGAGTTAAAAACATAATTGTTACAGGAACAAGACTTTAATAGTTTATTTTTATTCAGTTCTGTAGTTCAGCGGTTGACGTGCTTAACCACCAAACATGAGGTATGAGGTTCGAATCCCATAATTAATACAATTTTTTTTTACAGTTAACTATTTATTTTATTTCTTTTGGCTAGTCTGGCACTCTGGACCGATGAACTTGTGTTCATGGAATTTACAATTAAGATATTAACGCACTTACCCAATGAAGTGTCATACGCACTATTGGGTGAGGAAAAGGTTAAGAAAAAAATGTTTTAATATTATTAATAATATATTTTTAAAAATATCATTAAATAATCCAACAGAATAAATTTTTCTCGGTAAAAATTAAGGCTCTAATTGAATTCATTTTAAATGAGATTTAATGAATTAGAAATGAAGTATGTATTAAATTATTTTAATTTAAATCAATAACAATTGTTTAAAAAAAGGACGAATTAAAATTAATTGTTTTATTCCTCTAACGTCTTTTATTTCGTGATTTCATTTTGAAGGATTTTTTCACGGATGGATACAAAAATAGGATCCAGCATCTTACGGAAGCTTTCGTAAAAAAAAAAACGTCCGGGTTGCCTTTAAATGTCTCCAGCATGACTAAGCCGATCTTCCCCCATCATGACACCGCGCATTGAATCTGACACCGCGAGACGAACCGACCGGACTCCCAAACAAACTGCCGGGAGATGCCCCATAGATACTTCCATACCTCCCCTCACAATCCACAATGCATCGATCTCGTTTAATACAGTTCGATTGAAATGGTATAAAGGACTGGGGTCTTTGGGAAATTTTATTGATTCCGTACAAAGGAGACGGATTGGCCTGTCGAACAAAAAAGCCGGTATTATTTTTATTATGTAACCGTTCGTATACGGTTTTCTTTTTTTACTACAAACCTATTTCTCGGCATCCGTAAAAGTCAAGGACGTGTCAAATACAACAATGGGATTGTATACACTTGTTACTCGGTTTCTCTCGATAAAGCTTTTTTATTAATATGTTTTTATATTGTGATCACATAACTCATACCTTAAGAGGGTATTGTCAGAAGTGTTTATTGAAGTACTTGAGAATCCAAATACTAATTTAGTTTTTGACTCATAATATAAATACTAAGCTTTTTTCGTAGATATTTGGGGAATGAATTATTACAGTCAAGCAGTTTTGTATACCATCTATGTTTATATATATATATATATATATATATATATATATATATATATATATATATATATATATATATATATATATATATATATATATATATATATATATATATATATATATATATATATATATATATATATATATATATATATATATATATATATAGTGTACTGGTAAGCGCATTTTGCTACCTTTGTGAATGTCCAGGGTTCGATTCCCAAGGGAGTCAAAATAGCAAGTGATAAAAAATAAGGGATTTTTACTATCATATTTCTTCAATTACCTTGCCGTCATGCAATTGACAATAACACAGCTTCAATACGATGTAGTTTTCTATGCACCATTAGGATAAACGTTAGAAGTATTGTTAATTCAATCAATATTGAAATGTATTTAAAAAAAAAACAATATTCAGAGGATTCAAAGACTAAGATTTAATATTCTTTAAAAAAATGGGTGATTAATCCACATTAAAACTATTAATTGTTTCTCAGAAAATAATTCATTTTATATAACATACATTTATTTGGGCTTTATTTTGAAAAAAAGTAATAATTCACTTTTCAAAATTTCTTGACACTTATTCTAAAATTCACCCGAAAAATAATTAAGTTATGGTAAATTTCTCTACGGATTTTGTGAAGGGGCAGTGTATAGCTTCAGGATACTACCTGGATTGAGGAAATATTGCGTTATTTCGCTGGGTTGGTCAGCAAAAACAGAAGTTTTACCTTATTTGGGAATTTACAACGCCAATGGGATAATATTATGAACTTACGGGGCTAAGAATTTTCACTAATGCCAAGAACTCATTAAATCAACGATGTTATTTAACCCGAAATTATAAATATATTCCCTTTGTACCGGGGCACGTTGTTCCGATGCAGTGAGGTCGTAATATTATATTGGGTAAGTTTTTATCACTTTAATATTTTCGTCACGTCCGTTTTATTGCCTCTCTAACAAAATGTGGCATTTTCCGTTTGTTTACTCAATTGCATACCGCATGGATTAACTCCTTTGAAGTGTGTATTCGAAAAGGTAATATAATTTGATTTACTGACTATTTTTTATCATTTAAAACGTTTGACCCTTTTGGTTTGTGAGTAAACATTGTATTTAATTTAGCCTTGGTACGTCCATATCTTAACAGCCGTGTTTTCTTTTGTTGGTAGTATTTAATAGTGGCTCTTAGCTCCTTTCCACCGAAGGATAATCCTCAACCCAGTGGATATTTAACTAATATAATTTAACGACTCGAGTAAGTTATCAAAACGGATATATGCAGGGTAGTGAAAATTTCCAATAAATATTTTCATAAGTTCATAAAACAAATTTTAGATTTTTACGAATAGGTGTTTGAAGATGTCTTTCGCCTTATTCTGTTTTCATACTGTCAAAATAAATAAATATAAATTGCACATTTATTTTAATTGCTGTAAATTGCATAAAAGGTACACAATGTTTTGAGTGTCCACTGTTCCTCACAAATGCTGAATTTAACTGGTTAGTTAGTCAGTTACTTATTAATTAATTATTTAAAATTATAATTATGAATTAAGGAGTGCTGAGGTTTAATTAAGGCGCATGTTGGGACTTCTTTGCTTGGGAAATGAAGGGAACAACGAGGTTTTAAGCAGGGCTGGGGAGTGTAAACACATTACATAAATTACTAAATAAAGTGACACAACAGCCAGCCAAATGGATAGACAATGTGTTCAGGAATATCAATATGAGACATTCGGGGCTACTTCTTATGATTGCGGAATGCTTGCGCGAAGGCACAAACTACGGAGGACGACCTAGCTAAACCAACATGGACCAAATTATCTCCGCCATGCCTTGTAGCGGGAACGCCGAGATGAAGAAATGAGTAACATTTTGAGTGTGTCCAAATACTTGTTCACAAAATCTGGATTGTCTCCAATTACCGGAGTTATTTTCATATTATTTTTTGACATTTCATCAAAGATGAAGAAGAATATGGAAGTCTGGGCATTTACGGGGCTGACGACCGTCATAGGCTGGTTTAAGTGATCACTTTACACACTTTTCAAGAATTTCAAAAGTGTGGTTGTCAATAATGGGTAGAATTGGTGAATGTTACACGTGTGTAAAGTGATCACTTAAACCAGTCTATGACGGTCGTCAGCCCCGTAAATGCCCAGACTTCCATATTCTTCTTCATCTTTGATGAGATGTCAAAAAATAATATAGAAATAAGCAAATCAATATTCAAAAAGATTGTAACCTGAGAAGACGAAGGGTTAATTTGTGTCTATTACGCGCATGTCGACTGGGTTTAGGTTCCACCCCGTGTAGGTATTTGGTAGGCAGTGTTGCAGGCATTAGCATATGAAAGGCTGCGTAGGAGGCCAGGAACTCAGCTCCCAGCAAGCCGAATGTCAACACTGCACCATTGTCCCCCCATTGGCCTATTCATTGTTTCACTTGTTTGTTTTGGACGCCGGATTAGCTCGCTTTACATAACTAGTCGGCGGGCGACACACGGCGGCTCGGAGGATGCCTCATGACCGTCTACTATCGACAGCATTTTGTCGACCACAACTCGTGTGTATTTCAACTTCTTTCCACATGCAAATTGAAGACCAAAAAAAATATACATATACATAATTTTAAAACACAAAAAAATGTTTATTTTAAGCATTGATAACTTTGTGGTATGGTTTATAAAACACTCTCCTTATCACCCATTGTTTATTTTGTGTAATACCTCTTTCATAAACACTTATTTGTGACTACCGGTTTCTACAACGGAAGCTAAACTGGTAGTGAGTCATGGTACCACACCATTATTTTATATATGGAAGTGAATCATGTATTTGGCAAAATAAAAATGACAATAGACTGGATGCACTTCAGATCGCTCAGATGAATGTGCGGCAAAACAATGTAAGATAGATGGTCGAATGGAAAGAATGAAAGGCTGAGATGGTTTGAGCGTGTGAATCGAATGAGTGAAAAAAATACAGTAAAATAAATTTACATGGCGAATGTTGTTGGAAATAGAAGCAAAGAAAGACCGACGAAAACATGGCGTTATCAAGTATTTCAAATACTTCTGCGTGGTCAGATCAGGAGTCGGAATAATCAGCGGATGTATGAGGAAATGCGTGAATGTTGAAGAGGCAAATATTGTTTGCCTCTTCAACATTCTGCAAAGATCACGATAACTAAGATGCAACCATGATGGTTCTGTAAAGCAGAAAATTGCTTTACCTGTTGAATTTGATAATGGTGCGGAATGCATCGAAATACTTGTCGCAATAGTACTTTAGTAAAATTTAAATGAAATGAAAGGTTTATTGTTTGAGGTATCCAAACGTACTTCTTCTTAAGATAAATAAATAATCACAAATACTAATATGTAACCATGATGGTTCTTTAAAGCAGGAAATCGCTATATCTACTAATGTATACAGTTTATTCAGTTATTATATCAGGATCTATCAAAATGAACCGCAACAGACTGGGTTCTAAGAATAGGCACATGGCCATTAAGAAACCAATAATTACTGCCACCCCAGACTTTTTGCCAATAGTATAGAGAAAAAAGAAAGAGTTAGTTCCTCTCTGCCTCTCACAAAACCGCGCTTGTCCTTTGAAGATCTTTTTTAATAGCAAGCCATATAAACTAACGATATTTCGGTACTTATTTTATTCACACGCTATAACATATCAAGATATTGCTAGTTTACTTTCCCACAAAATTTATATTAGATTTTATAAATGATCGCTTTGAGGTCAATATACGATTTCAACCAAAGCCTTTTTTTGAGACATTTTTTTATAAATAAAATGCTTAAGAAACTGTTTTTCGATTTTTATTTTACAATTAGAAAAATCATGTTGTGATTAAGGTAAGTAATCCTGGGATCCCGGAAATTCATTGCTTCCATCGGTTCCGGGATAAGAATGTTTTATTCCCAAGGTTTCTGGGATTTAAAAAAAAGATACATACTGCAATAAATATTAAAAATTTATAAACTTCACAGTCCAAAGATACAATATCATGCCCGTAAAATAATGATAGAACTCATTAAAAAAAAAAGAAATCGAGAATCCAGTCATGGATTAAGTATTTTAAAAACTATATTTGTACTGAATCCCGTGATGAGATTATTTAATTCCAAAATCTCGGAATAAATAAATGTTGTAACTGCTTTTTCTATTTGTGAACAGTTGTTGCTTAAAATCACGATTCTTTTGCATGCTTCTATTTGGAATAATACACAAAAGTTTACCCCTGGCTTAAATAAATATTTAAAACATGGCACAGTTATGTATTTTCTTGTTAGTTTTTAAGCTAAGTTTAATTTTAATCTCAATTCAATCGGGTCCAAAGGTGCTCTCGTGGGAATAATAATTCGCATTTTTTTATTATTTTATCATAATTTTTTTTTACATTCCTATAACAAAGGTATCCAGTAAGGATATACAAAGATTAATGATTTACTTGCGCATACTCAGATATCCTGTGACATTTTAGTGATGAGATTGCAAACAGAGAAAAGCTATTTAAATATTTTTAATGCCAGGAAAATATCAATGCACATTCAAGCGGCAAACCCAGTTTTTGCCATAATAATTTATGAAGCAATTCATTATAATCTATTTTTATAAAAAAAAAATCAAAATAAGCAAACGCTAGCAAAAGCTAAGGAATTACTGCAGTTTCTAGACAATTAATTTATCCGTTGTAACTATTAGCAGTGATCATCAATTTTCTTTTAAATGCATACTTAAAACAATCGCGTTTTGATAGTAAAATGGTATGTTTTCTAGGAGAGAATCCATTAAATTTTCGCTTTGGTTTTAACGTGATGGTTTAGACTAGGGTAGTAATTTACAAAGCAATTAAAATAGAATCAATCTCCAGCCTCAGAGCCTTTAATTAGTCTCAATACGCCATATCCGTGAGCTCCGATTACATTACATGGTACATTCAGAGTAATTTTACCTCTAGTCATGCAATTTTCTTCATACAAAGTTTTAAATATCATCAGAAAATAACATATGATTCCTGGGGAACGGTTCTTCAAATAAGACTCTACTATGATAATAAAATATTGATTGAATTGGATCTTTCAAATCATACATCAATACATTAATCACAAAATAAAATAAAACGCAACACCAAAACTACGTAAGTGCTATATATATGAAAAATGAATTTAGAAGGAAAATGAAGCGTTGCTGTCTGTAAATGTGTAGATTAAAACGATTTAGGGTGAGTTTTTTGTTGACATTGATATCCTGCAGAAATATGTTACATATGAGTACCGATAATATCTGATTAAACAATATTTTATTTTAAAAAATATATAATTATAATATATATAAATTATGTCACTCACAAACATACAATTATGTAAATAATAAGTGCAATTCCCTTTCCAAGCACAAGCTAAGTTCTTTATTGGAGATGAAAACGTAATTAATTATAGGAGTAAAAAGTAGAAGTGTCTAGAAAATTATTATAATTATTAAAATTTGTAAGTAATTTAATTAATTTATAAAAATATAAATATATAAATGTAACTGGATTTGAACCGCGAACTATTCAATCATTCACTAAAACTCACAAATTAGTAACTATTTAGAAGTCCCACATAAATTAAAAGTGTTTTTTATGAAATACTTTTCCACAGAAATTAGATTTCTGTTCTTTATCTGTCGAAATTTCATGTAAGTTGTTATTGTTGAATACAAATTTTAAAACGTTTTATATATCAACTTAGTGTTGAAACAGAAAAAAAGTATTTTGATCAAGAATCCGTATATAATAATTTTGTGACTTGACGCTGATTAATATTCTATAAACATTTTCAAACGCACGTGTACGCTGAATCGACTAAGATAACAATTAAAACTAATACAAAGATATACATACGCGTATGAAGAGTAGAGTTGAGTGCTTCTGAATTCAATCGGCGCAGTTCTGTTTCTTTTATTTGCGATTTGCGGAAAAAGTGTTCATATCTCACTTGTCAATTTTCGAAGGGCCCTGTGGAGCGATGAGAATAATCGCGAACCGGTTATGCCTTCGGTTTAGAAGGCGTCCGGATTTCACACCCGTCCTCCGAATACAAGAGTATTCGCTTACTCAATTTTTTTTCATCCATTCACCGCAATTATATTTTCGACCGATGTGTGTCGCTTGTCAGCGCCGCCATTATATTCCTCGCCGTGAACCCGATATCCTCGCTTTATTCGACAAACACACGACGTTTGGTGAAACTTGATGCAGCGGGGTTAGAGTGATGGCTCTTAGAAATGCAGTAGTCCTCGAGTAAAGGAAGCTGGGAAAAAGAAATAATTTCAAAACAACTGAATTTATATCTATATAAAACAAATAAACATCTAAGCTCGATTATTTACAGGGGTGCATCCTAGGGACGACTGTTTTAAGAAGGGATGTTTACAAAAAAAAAAACTTTATTCATCGTCCATCAAAATTGGTTAGTGATGAATATGGGGATTTTGATATATTCAACTTCATATTTTCATTGCTGAGATCGTTCAACCTTGTCAGTCGACATTGATATCGTGTATGTCCTTCGTGCTTCCTATGTGCTCCACACAAAACTCTTTGGCTTGGGCTTTGATATTTCCTATTTCCCCTTTTCCTCTCTCCCGTCCCTCTTTCAGGTATTTTTACAAATGTGGAATATTGTAATTGTAATGAAATCTCAGATGTGTGAACCTTTTATTTTGAATAAAATAACAGGTCAAAATATAAGTTGGATCAAAATTAAAAATCGTATTCTTAAAGCCTCGCCGTGTATGGTATGTGAAAATGATTTGCAAAGAATCTTAAATGCATTTTGTAAAACGTACTTAACTCAACCATTGTTGGTGCTGAGAACTTGCATGTGAAAAAAGGTGTTAATTGAAGGATAAATACTACTTTCGAAATTTGAGTTATGTTGTTGTCAATCATGGGTAGAATGGTCACTTATATAAAGCGATCACTTAAACCAGTACATGACGAGTCGTAAGCCTTGTTTGTAACTCTTGTAACCCAGACTTCTATATTCTTCTTCATGTATTTTGAGATATCAATCTCAAAGTTCATTTTACAAGCTAATATCATTATAAGGAATGGATTGTTAAAAAAAATATATAAACAGTTGGCAATGCATGAAATATCAGCTGAAAACAGTAGATGAAAAATAATTGAGTACGAAAATCGTGCATATCGTTTATCAGACGAGCGGACATTCATTAATAGCCATATTAAAAACATAGCAAAAAAACTTCATCGGAGCTTTCAAAGTCTCATGCACCGTTAGCAGTTGTGTTAAGACATGACATGTCAATAATCCGCCGTTACTGAAGAAGAAATATCAAAAATAATAAATCGGTTTCTGTGATGTGTCTAAATCCCGAATTCATCGATTAAATTTGACTGACACCATCGGAAAACGAGATAATCCCCGAGTGATTGATCGATAATTCTTCAACATCATTTTCAGTGCGTCCAAATACTTGTTCAAGAACAAGTATTTGGACACACTGAAAATGTTGTTAATAAATTATCTGGTCAAATTGTAGGTAATCTAAAATAATAAAATGAAAAGGATATTTTCTGGCGTCTCATGTATGTTTTTATAATCCTGGATTCGGACCTCGCATACAAATATAAGAGTTTCTGCTCAATAAAAAAGCTTATTTTCATCTCACCAATACATGTATACTATGTCTCTAGTCAAGTTCTAGTGATTCAAGAGCAGAGGTTTAAATTGGTTCATATATATAGAACTTCCAAGAATTTGAATAGTGTAGTTGTCAATCATGGGTAGACTTGTTGAATGTTATACGTGTATAAAGTAATCACTTAAACCAGCCTATGACGGTCTTCAGCCCCGTAAATGCCCAGACTTCCATAATCTTCTTCATCTTTGATGAAATGTCAAAAAATAATATTGTAAATAACTCCTGTAATTGGAGATAATCCAGATTTGTTGTTGAAAGGAGTGAGCGATATATAGACTCTTCCAAGAATTTGAGTAGTGTGGTTGTCAATCATAGGTAGAATTGGTGAATGTTACACGTGTGTAAAGTAATAACCTAAATCAGCCTATGATGGTCGTAAGCCCCGTAAATGCCCAGACTCATATACATATATACATATATACATATTCTAGACATATTCTTCTTCACCTATGTTGAGATGTCATAAAATAATATGATAATTCTTCAATTCGTTTCTTTCCTCATTCGGCGAAAGCTACACCACTGTTCCGACCCAGGAGAGAAATCGCAATGGAAAAAAATACAAGTGAAAATACTTTTTATTCCGCGGAGGCTGTACAAAAAGCCAGTGGGCTAGGAGATAAATAAGCGCAAAAAGGCTACTGACAAAATAACACGGGAGCCAGAAAGCGGTCGGGAAGGGGGAAAGGACGATCGCGACAGACGTGCGGGAGACAGAGACGGAAGTATGCCGAAAATGTCACATTCATAACAATGTTATGCTAGCCGGGTACGTTCAGCGCCTGAAGCTTTCAACCGAGCCGTGTTATTTTTATTTATTTACAAATTTGATATTTTTAAAAAAATAGTAGGATTTTTAAAAATTTACTTTAGAGGTATTTTATGCCTTGCAACAGAAATTTTTAAGTATTTATGGTATTTATTTATCCTTATTCCAATTCTTTAGGTGAAGTGTGCAAGCCTCTGAGGTTAATATGCCATATACAATGCATTACATAGAATACGATGAGAAAAGTATGAATAATCTATAAAAATATATTGTAAATATTTTTAAGCTTTTATTTACTGGTTTGCAAGTGATTTGGGCTCTCACAAACAAAATGCATAGTTAGAATAAAAAATAATATGATAGGAGATAGAGAAGTAAAAATAAACAATAATTAAGTGAATTTAAGTAAAACATAAAGTTAATTGTTCGATCTAAATCAATTAATAATATTTCATACAATAAATTTGTTTAATAATTAATATACTTAACATATTCACATACACACAATTATCTAATTCAACATAAAATAGCATTTCTCAAAATTTCAATTCAATCCATTGACTTCTTTTATTTTTTATATAAATGTTAGATATTTAGATTTTTCAACACTAAAGAAGACCTTGAACCTCTACAAAAAAAGTGGTTCAAATAATTTTCGAGATATATTTATTTTATAAATTTGATAAAACGTGCCATTAAGTATCACCAAAAAAATCGAGAAACTATAATTGTATTGTTTAATTTATCATAGTAAGAAATAAAATTTAAAAAAAAAAACATAACGAATAATGATAATTAAAATAAACTGTGGTACCAACAAACAAAAATAATAGGTGTAATTTCCTCTCGAAGCACAAGAGCTCAGTCTCTTAATTGGAGAGAACTGCATTATTAATTTTAATATTGTAAGAAGAACTGTCTAGATAGTGAATAAAAATTATTTAAAAAAAAATTACCATATTAAATAAATAAATAAAAATTGCGCTGTATAGTATGAAAGGGGTTGAGGTATATTCACATGTGCGCACAGACACACTAACACGCGCGCCGCAGAGTCGCGGCGGCGACAGGGCAGAGATACAACCTAAAGGGTCCGATAAGGCAGAGATGGTAATCCGCAAATGTCCCCGGCGTATTCAAATTTTCCGATTGTTCTCCGCAGAATACGCAACCTGATTGGGCCACAAATATTTGAAAACATACAATATTTTAAACTTTGCCTCGGCAATCCCCCTTTTGGTTTAAAATTCACAATAAAGTATCCGGCTAGTTCATGATGCGAGTACAGTTTCTTCTGACCATAATAATAATTTCTTGAATGTTTTTCGCAGATACTTAAAAAAAAACATTAAAAATATTAGAATACTTTCACAAAAAAGTGTGGAAGTTTTTTTTGTGAAAGTATTCTAATATTTTTTTTATTATTTTATTTAAAATAAACCCTAATGATGACAATGTATTGTTGAAACCGGTAAGTTGAATTATATGAATAAAAAAAGTGGTGAAAACAAAGTCTATTAATTTTATAAAGATATAATAATAATTCCCACCATGTGCGTATACGAATCTTGATAAAATAAATGTCATTTATTTATTGTTTCGGCATTAACTTTGTGGTAAGACATGTTACAATGATTACAGAAAACACTTGTTTTTTACCACTTGAGTTTTATTATAGACTACATGTTTCAGAAGTTAAACTTCCATCATTCAGGTCTGTATAATAACTAAAATATAAAATATAAAATTGTTCTATAAATAAGGAGAGGGGAAAGTAAGGGAAAGGGGTTAGTTGAGGGGCGGAGTTTGAAAACAAAGGAAAAATGGAAAGCAAAGGTAACATGTAGTCTATAATAAAACGCAAGTGGTAAAAAAACAAGTGTTTTCTTTAATCATTGTAAAATATATGTCAATAAAACAAAATTTATTTTTATAAATATTTTTTATTACAAAAATGTTAGAATACACATAAGTTTATAACCACTTACCGAGATTTTTTATCTACTGGTTTCGAGGCTTACCCGTCTCTTCGTCAGGATAATCTGTAACAGCATGCAAACAGTACTACAGGTAACCATTATAGCTATGGAGGTTAAAATAATTATTCAATTTTTTTATGCAGCTTATGATTCGGCCGGTTATTTTATTTCACGCCATTTTAAGTGTGTCACGAATCTGGGTTTTCTCCACCAAGGAGATATTTTTTCTTTTTAAATTTATTTATTTGTTTAAACATATTACAAATATAAGTCACAAATTATAAATAACATTCTAGATACTATAACAATACTGAAAATCAAGTAATAATGTAACAAATAAAATAAAACACAGGGCAAAATGTATAATATAAAGCAATAAAAGGTACATTAAATAGGCATATAGAAAAACATATTAGTGAGATCACTCAAACTAGCCTATGACGGTCGTCGGCCCCGTAAATGCCCAGACTTCCATATTCTTCTTCATCTTTGATGAGATATCAAAAAGTATTACTTTTTTTTCATGTTCTCTTGCATTTTTATCCATTTTCCATCTATTTATGCGAGAGATGTCTCTGTAACTGTAAAGAAGAACTCGGTTCTGAGAATTATTCATTTTATAATTCAGCTCCTTGAAATTCCGCATCATTACCGACAGTACGGTGCCCGCCACAATTATCCCAAATAAATTGTTCGAATTTACATATTCCTTCTCACAAATATACGCCATTCGCCTTCAGGATGCCACAGTACCTATTCAATACAAAAGGGTTGACACATGAATACGCTCTTTGCGAGCCTCGCATCACGTCAGTCTTCGGCATTTTGAAAAAAAGGGAAAATTATGGCCGATACTTATTATACTGTTGCATTTTTAACATAAATAAAATATTTTAATTACATAGAGTTTCAATTTTGTTTCGGTAGTCACTTTTTGTTAATATTTACTTATTTTTAATGTTAATTTTACTTGGTATTTATCACTTTTTTTAAAATGATAATCTAAATGATGCGGAGTGCGTCGAAATACGTGTCACAATAGATTTTTAAGAATTATTGGTATGTACCAAGTCAAATTTAATTGAAATATCAATAAAATGTTTTGACTGTAAAGAATTTCATAAATTTATTCACTTATGACTAAATTTCACTGGAATTAATACCTTCATTTCTAACGTCATTATATTACGTTTTATTGAAATCTCAACATATATGAAGAATAACTTACTAAATAACTCAGTTCTTTCTAAATAATATAATTTAGTATGAATAACGTACAAAATAGCTCATATGCTTATTTTATTACAAAAAAAAACTAAATAACCATCACGTCGCTTCCCCGTAGGGGTTTGGGCAGAGAGCATAGAATGTAACACACCCCATCAATCTGTCTGTCTTTGTAAACAATCATCACCTTTTCTACATTCATGCATCTTCTCATACATACCCACTGAATATGCCTACTCCTTATCTGAGCGATTTGGAGTATTGGCATGTTATTTTATCTTATCTGTAACAGTTTATTTCAGAAGTATTGACAGCTTTAAGACGAACTTTTAGACACAACATGGGTGGTAATTTACAATATTTTTTGTTACAAGCTTTAGTTTTGTACCTCGGAAACACATTTTAATTGCAAATATACGAATGTACGAGTATTTGGTTCGTTTATTGGCACAATGGAGCGCCGCTTTAAATATCCGTAATCTACGCATCTCCCATCCGCTGACAGTGATCACATGGCACATGGCATCCTTATCTCGGCGCGAGTAGTCCTCCCGGCCGCAGCCATTACCGATCCACCCAGTTGATTCCGTTTATATTCCCGAATCTGACGGCAGAATGTCGCGGGTCCTGTGTGCGAGTCTGTGTGCGAGTCTCTGCGAGTCTGTGAGAGTCTGAGGAGTCTGTGCGGGTCTGTGCGGGTCTGTGCACACACTGCGCGCGTGTGTGTGCGTCCTGCTGTCACCCTGGGCTGTCTGTCGGAATGAGATCGGATTGTCGGACGCAGGAGCTTTTTCAGAGGACCTTTTTGTACATTTTTATCCCCCCTCCCCCCCTCTCCCGCGGAGATTGGACTCTAGAAATAAATATCGAAGACCCGGTGACAATGTGGAAACCCTTAAGCCCGTTCCTTGTTTCGCCGACTGCCTCTGCTCGCTGTGTACCGCATTCTTCGTTTTTATTTCGACTTCTATTATCATTTTGAGTATCGAGATTTTTTCGGCGATTGTTTATGTTTTTTTCGCGACGCTCTTATGAGAGGAATGTCGAGCCGAGGGGTGTGTGTGTCTCTTTATGATGGAATTATTTAACGAGATCGCGCCTTGTGCCGGTCAGGTGTCGGATTCACCGAACAGCAATTGTATCGATCGTTATTAAACTGATTTTTCTCACGGGGAAATAATGGATCATACTCATGATGTGTTATTATTGGCTAAGAAATCAAAATGAAAAATCACAAGACTATCGGTAACTTCTTATTGACATCTGTTAAGAAGTAAGGGAGATATGAAGGTTTAAAATTTAGATATTTGAATAAAATGAAAAATGGACACCGCTATACGTCATCAAATCTTACGTTTAGTTGAAGAATTTTCTACAAAAAAAGTGTTGAACGATTTAGTTTGTCTATAATCATTTTTTTTGTTCGTCAGCCCCGTAAATGCCCAGACTTAAATATTCTTCTTCATCTTTGATGAGATGTCAAAAAAATAATATGAAAATAACTCCTGTAATTGGAGATAATCCAGATTTTGTGAACAAGTATTTGGACACACTTTATGTTACTTTACACAATGTTGTATTTATTTTGTCGTTTAATGTGCATATTAAGTATTTTTAATTATTATGTATTTTGGTTTGTTAAAACAAAATAAAACATCTGCACCTACTCCTCTTTCCTCCACCGCCCGCGAGCCCCTTGTTAAAAAATTGGCAGCCCACCCCTAGGAACACTGCTTTAAAGGTTGAGTATGTTAAATTAGATATTCCTCCCATGTGATAATACCCTATTGCTTGAAAACATAATGTGGAGAAAAGTGTGTAATGGATATTCGGTTGACCAATGCGAGCGGATAGATTGTCGGAGTGGATCCGCGGAATTAGTACTGCCGGGAAGAACGTGTAGTAATATATCCCGCGCTGCCATTGGCCCGCCTCTTATTCGGTTCTTTAATTTAATTTATTGCGATATCGACTGCATCTTCCTTCTCCGGATTTGCTTCCCGTCCTCCCGAGAAGTAATGTTACGGACTTTTGAATGGGGAGAGATCGAAATGTCCAATTAATTAAGCCATTGATTTGTTGTTTATCTGGTCCTGAACTCTTTTGTGTTTATCCGAAAAGTGGGGCCGCGGAATGGATAGGGCCTAAAAATGCGAAGTCGCGCTTATTTATCGGGCGCTGCGAGAAATAAATTAGCGCTCGGACAATGTTTGACAATCGATGAGTCCGCGAGGAATAAATACAGTCTACATTTTCCCGTTGAAATTTATTCATTCGACATGTAAACTGCTTGCTCGCAATTTAGATATGTAAATAAGCGACCGAAACTTGCCATCTCCATATTCCTTCATTCTTTTACTAAGCTCCATTGTTTATATGGCTTAATGTACCTATTTGAATCTCTTAACGTTCAAATTTATCGTGTCATTCGTATTTTTTAAATATTTTATATCAACGCCTACGTTATAAGTGCGTCATATAATAAAGTTAGAAACGTTTTTTGTTTATTTAAATATCGTTTAATATAACCATGATAAAATATCGAAATTATACTTAATTAAAAACCTTTAAAAGATTTAAAAATAATTGCGGGTATAATTTTCATGGGTACGTCTTCTTTGCAATACTATTATATGACGGCACGAATACGAGAATCAGAGTACGGATAGATAACTATACCGTAACAATACTCATGATGTAATTATCTCGCACAAAACGTCACTAATTCTATCAGAAACGAAATGAACAATGCGTCCTATTTTGATATAATTATACGGAAATAAAGCATCCATTGAAATACACCCGCGATCCAATTAGGGGCCGCGAATAAACGAGAGAGAAAAAGAGATTGTCAGTCAAAGAATCATGATAAGGAATTCCGACACCAAAATCCTACGGCTTTCTTCACTCGCCTTACAATGGCACCAT
Organism: Brachycentrus maculatus; assembly: GCF_059751285.1. Classification (NCBI taxonomy): domain Eukaryota; kingdom Metazoa; phylum Arthropoda; class Insecta; order Trichoptera; family Brachycentridae; genus Brachycentrus; species Brachycentrus maculatus. The sequence continues at coordinate 2,283,591 of NW_028280793.1, forward strand.
CTTTCGGCGCTACGATGATTAATTAGTTTCCCGTAGCCCCGGTGGTTACAGTTTCTGCACAGCACGCCTCGACAACAGTCCCCGGTTCGAATCCCGGTGAAGGATAGGTCTACAGTGCCCAGAAACCGAAGGTCTATGACCCCGTCCAGATCGCGTAGGTAACTCATACAAGGCGGTATAAAAATGCGGTTTTATCGAGCCGAAATTCTGGTAAATACAATACTAATCTTTATAATCCGCTATAAATCATCGCATATATTCATACGCAATAAATACAACGGATTCGTGATGATGAATGGCCCCTTGTCACCGTAGACCAAATTATTGTCATAGAGAGCCACCTTTTAATTTTTCATAAACATATTAACCTTTAAATTCTTACATCTATATATATTTATACTACATCAAGTATCATTTAATACTAGTTGTCCACATGTACAGGGTGACGCAATGGGTATTGACAGCTCTTATCGTATTATTATGGATTTATTAATGAAATGACCAAGCTTAAAAACATATATGGACTTTTAACACTCTCCTTATCATTCATTACCATACTACAAAGTTAACAATGCTTTCAATATACAAAATACATCTACTTTTATTAATCCATATTGACACTCAACATAAATGAAGAAATATTATAAATGACCCTTACGCCACTCTTAAAACCTCCAAAAACCCTTAGCGTCACCCTGTATTTTCCAATATATAATACGAAAATATTTTGTAAAAAATAATTTCATAATTCTGTAATAATATATAGTGTAGATAATCACATGATGATAATTTTTATTCCAACTGAACGAAATCGTTTTCCACTAATTGGGATTTAAGATAAAGGAAGTGAAAAAAAACATGACACCTTGTTACACAAAAATAAACCAACTATTCAATTCTAAATTTATAAAAATTACCTAGTTGTATCTTCGTACTTTTAGAATTTAATTAACTCGTTGTTCCGACACTCAACGCCATCTTTCTGTACACAAAAAAGTATAAACAAAGCGGCTTTATTAAAGCTGTGTGAATGAATGTTTATAAAAATATGTATAAATTATCGTATTTTTTATTCAGGAATGTTAACTTGATTATGTTGAAACAAAGATAAGAGTATGCTCCATTGTTCGTGGGAAAATATATGGGTAATTTGGAAATATTTTAAATCTTAACTTTGTGACAAATTACTTCGCCTCGCCTCGACGAATCTTGAAACATTTTAAATATTTATATAAGTTTTTTAAATGTTCATACATATCATAATTTTATCTAGATTTTCACCTAGCTAATAATGAAAAATAAAAATAGCAAAAAAGTACTTTCAAGATTAGGTAATTTTGAATTGTGAATATTTCAAATTGAAAATCGTCAAACTACTCTTAGAAAAACAATACAACTATTTTCTTAACTTTTTTTATATTTAATAGCTTTATCATAGAGTAACTTTATATTTTATGATGTGCTTAAGCCCTGTAAACACCCAGACTGCCTTAGTCTTCTTCATCTGTGTTGAGATTATATATCAAATGAATATCACGTTTTAACGCGTCGCCTAGTTTGTAAAATAAGTCGGTAAGAATCTAACATACAGTTCACGAAAAATTCTATCTAATTTGAAGAAAAAAAACTCGAGATTTAAATAAACAATACTGTTAAATAAACAATATTTGGACACACTCAAAATATTTTAGATTAAGAAGTTAAATTTCAATTTCATCAATTTCTTCAACAGTCACTTTGTGGTAATATCTATCTATTTCTGTGGTGATACATGTTTTTCATTTTTATATGTGATGATGTTTGAAAATGATATGGAATGCATCGAAATGGAATGAGTTTCAATAGATTTTAGGAAATAGTAGTATTTATTATGCGAAATTTAAATTGAAAATTGATACTAATATTAAATTGACACAACGAGAAACGACACATACCTATTTTATTTATTGTTTCGGCATTAACTTTGTGGTAAGACATATTACAATAATTAAAGAAAACACTTTGTTTTTTACCACTTGAGTTTTTATTAAAGACTACATGTTTCAGAAGTTAAATTTCCATCATATGTTATTATACAGATATTAGAAAAGAAAAAAAAAAGATATGTTAAAAAATAAATAAACGGCCCTATTTAAATACCACATGCTGGAATGTACGTACGTACACATGTACCGCTGTCGAAAAAACGTTTTTAAAAAATCAGGTAGTTATCCTGCCTTCCAGCAAATATCAGCGATCTCGCGATCGAAATGCGACCGGGATTTATGCAGATTATTTGGGAATTCTACTCGTTGATATGCGAATGTATTCCGCTGATATGTTGCTGCGGCTTACTCACTATTTTTACGTCACATTTTTGGCCGTTCGCGGCCTAACGAGTGAGGACGGGCATCCTTTGGGCCAGTCAAACTCACATTGGCTCGGGATCATGCGGCCGGTTCTCGTGTATTGTACTCGCTGCCAAATATTATAATTGGCGCTGAGCAGGAAGAAAAAATACATCTCCAAATCTGATAGTCAACAAATCCTGGAACCGCTTGCAACATTTCTTTCCGTATACTCTTACATTAATTGGATCAGTGATCCAGACTATTAAGAGTTATATTACTAGTAACATTAAGAGAAAAAATATTAAATAGTTTATATTATGATACATATTGTAAGATTAATAATAGGAATTTATTATTATTTATTGTTTCGGTATTTATTTTGTGGTAAGACACGATTATATTATTCATGAAAACACTTGTGTATTTACTACATGAATTTATTTACATTAGTTATTTATTTATTTACGTTTACATTTAGACCTGAAGATGGAAGCTTAGTTCCCGAAACTAGTCGTCAAAAAATTAACTCAAGTGGTAAAAAAACAAGTGTTTTCTTTAATAATAAGAAATTTATATATTATATTATATTTAATAAGGAAATTATTGTACTGACATTTATTAGTGGAACTACATTTTATATAATAAATTAACAACTGTATAGTTTTTCCACGTATATTTTGTTTGACCAGTAATCGGGTTTCCTCGTTATCAACATCATCATATATTAGAAAGGTAGATGGCTAGAAAATGTGGAAAAAACTATATGGTTAAAAACTATATGTTATTTTATTAAATAATAGGAAAGAATGCAAAGCTGAAAGAAACATAATTGATAAAATTAATAAAAGTGTGTTAACATATTTTAAAAAAAACAGTTATGTACGTAAGACCACCCACCAACTTTGTGTTTATAAATATAAACACGACTAGTTTCGAGAACTACGGATGTTCTCATCAGCAAGTGAAAATACAAAACAGTTTGTACTCTATATTATTTCGAGAAATAAAAATACTTTGTGTTCTGATCCACTCACATTTTTATTTAACCAACTAGTTTCGGCAACAACCTGTTGCCCTCTTCAGGGTTACATTTATTACTTTATTAGAGTAATAAATGTAACCCTGAAGAGAGCAACAGGTTGTTGCCGAAACTAGTTGGTTAAATAAAAATGTGAGTGGATCAGAACACAAAGTATTTTTATTTCTCGAAATAATATATCAAGATGATCTACAAAGTTAATGCTTTCAATATTCAAAACAGTTTGTACTCTCTCTAATGAAAACACCTGTAGTTCTCGAAACTAGTGATTACATACATTATTAAACTGAAAAGTGGTCTTATAAATGTTTTATAATTTAAAGTACATTTAAGTATTGCGTACTTTTGATTTTTTTAAATAAAAAAACACCTTTCAATGTAACTTGAATACATAGATGATAAAGTTTTAAGTTCGTTATGTCGCGTTGGTTGAAGAACCACTTTTGTGTATTTCACATTCAGTTTTGGAGATGCCTGTCTCGAAGTCCCTTGTTCTCGCATTCTCATTTTATTCTACCCGAAATCACATAAACATTTCCTTGATTTCACTTCGTTTTATTCATATCATTCTTTACTCTCTTTATTGTTTTTTCAATTGGGTTCGAAAAATCGAGTTTTAACAACGTACATGCGGTACAATTCATTTCGGGCAAAATCGCGAGTAAAGGTCGAGGAGATTTAAGAAAGCATTCCTGTATACAGCAGTGTGTTATGCGCAATTTTATTTAAGTAACAAGAAAAAGGTGTTTGATTCGGTTATTTGTGTCGTCTGGTTGAGATATATTTTCTCTGTGTCGCGGACAGGCCGCGACTCTCGACTCTCGACTCGACCTTCCAGAACCTCACTTAATCATTCCAAAAAGACTTGTGTATTTTTTTCCTTGTCGCATTAAATGCCTCTTAAAATTGGCATTTTTTAGAAGTGTTATTCGATGTCGAGATGCGACACCGAGTAAACGAGCAAATCGCTCCAATCTCCGGGTTTCATTATTTGCAATGTATCTTTATCTGAGTTGACATCAGTCGCATAAACATGTGCGCCGTAAATTGGTACATGGTGTTGGTCCAGCGATCTCGTATACTTGTACAGCATCTTGCAACATCGTGTTCATAGTAAACGAGTAGTCACTTGTAGTATATAGAATCTTGTGGCCTTCAGAACTTCGAGTGGTGTCACTTCATAGCGCTACATATTCCGCAATGTCTAGGGGTATGAAGATACAGAAGATCCTTCGAAGCAAGAAATTCAAATAGCAAAGGACCCTTTTTTTCTGTTGCTTTACAGCAAGCTAAACTTAAAACGCACGCGGTAACATTATGAGGAAGGATTGGTAATTTATGTTAAAAGTGAATCGAGTCAGCTTTCTGCGCAACTTTGTATAGATTTCGGGGTCCTGAAGTACCTACTCGGAGTACAGTTGCATGCATCACAAAACCTCCTTCGTTCAGTCGTTTGTAGTCTTATTAAGATAACTAGCAAACGGGTGGTTTTTTTCTTCACCGCCACGAGACAGTTCGCGGTAAGAAAAGGCACCCTTTGTGTGCGGAGTCCTAGAAGGCTTCGGGCAGTAAGCAAAAGGGACTTTGATACGAAGATACTTGCAGCCGCTCACGCAATTGGTACTTGTGTCAGGGTGGGTAGGCCCATGAGCACCCCCGGACTGTCGCCATGACACGTCGACCAGAAATTCTCGTGATAAATGCGCTTCAATTCCATATCAATAAATAATAAAGCCATGCCAATGGACAAATGGAACCTTTCAACATTAATAATAAATTCACGGCAAATATATGTTTGTGCATAAATTGTGTTTCTATACAGACTTTGGTGCATTTCAAAGGAGCAGTTTTGATATCTAAAAAAAAAAACAATTCATTTGGGCGATCAATTTTATACATATTGAATGGTGTGCTTTCCCCATACTTAATTCCAGTGGCCATTCATAGCACAGAAGGAGAATTTCCTGAATAGCTAAATACACCCAAGTATCCACCATCTTAATTTTATAATCACAGTCATAATCTAAATAAAATGATTACACTAAAACGCATGTAAACAATGATTTTTTTTCTATATATATGTATTTATTATTATTTTGTTTATAAATGAAAATAAGACTTTTTTAAAAAAAAAGAGAAATATTTGTGGTTTTTTTTTATTATTTACACAAATATTTGAATTTCATACTATTTCTGTGAGCCTAAGCGGCTCATTGAAATAGGTATCAAATTGTGGTAGAGTGGGTTCGAACCGAGAAACTCTGACTTAAGAGTCCGCGACACTAACCATGGGACCACAAGCCGACTTGACACTGGCAGAAATATCCTTTCACTGGGTGACTGCCAAATGATAAAATAATAATAATAGTAATCAATAAATGTGCTTTGCCTTTTGAATTTATTAACTTAATGATATCATCAAGAAGGAAAATGTTAAATCGATAAGATTATGCGAATTTCCACGGACCTTTGATTTTCGTCACTAAATAACCATTTTAAGTGTGTAGCGTTTGTCCGTTGATGTGTTTATGCAAAAATAACTCGTTTTTTCACGTTATATATTATCCATTATCGATTTTGTCCCCGACAATTTCGGAAACGCAAACAAGCCAACACATGCTCGATAAAAAATAAAGATACCACGAGTGTTGCCGTATTCACCAAATTGTATGTGGCACATTGGGTATTATTTCACGCTTACGTCCCCGTTTTGGACGATGTTACCGGCGAGGGGTATCACATATCTTCTGGCCGAGTGTCAATTTGCAAATTCAATTTCTACACCTCGAACATTTGGCACGGTCCCGAATGGCTTCGCGATTATTATCGAAGGCGAGGCACTTTACGACCACTTCATGGAAAATCTCAAAATTTCGGCTACCCAGCCTTGTTCCTAGTTTGATCATTTCGCCGAGGTGTCGGTAACTGAACGGAGCTTTAGCGTCTCTCCGGCCTCCCGATGTAACCGAAGCTTTCCTCGCGAAGTCCCATACAAAACTCTGGGTTCTGATTTATGTGGCGAGTGTATCAAGTAATGGCCGCCATCCCCGCAATTCTGCATTACTCCGAGTATGGTTGCGAAAAAATCGTTTGATTAAACCTTTTTTTTCAAAATGCAGTATGGAATTGCTCGTAATTTAGGATGCTGTTAATAGTGACATGCGAATTCGACGGGTCCGATTTTTTCAGCAGTTCTTCAGATAAATATTGTATATATTAATTTTCATTAGCGTGACGTAAGCAACGCAACATTAAATATATTTTAATATAGGTTTATAATAAATGTAAAAAGGAACCCCAAGAAGTATAATAATCAACTTAAAACATTATTTTACAATACACACCTATACAATTTGTCACCTGAACTATTCAAAGTAGCATACAAGTCACATTTATTGTCATTGAATCGTGTTTTTTATGTAATCTAATTTATTGTGAAGAACAGTTCAAAATTTATAAGATAAATGAATAGCCATTCAAACATTACGAATCAAAATAAATAAAAAATAAAGTACTTAATTATTCATATTATTTTTTGACATCTCATCAAAGATGAAGAAGAATATGGAAGACTTGGCATTTACCGAGCTGACGACCGTGATTTGTGAATAATTATTTGGACACACTCAACATGTTGTACTAAATTACTGATAAAATACACATTCCATATTGCCTATAAAATTTCTTCAATGACAGTAATGTTAGTCTGTATTCACGTGACAAATTATCAAGAGCTAGTGCTTTTTCCCTCAGTAACAATCGCATTATATCATGTCCTTTTCCCACATCTAGCAATAAAATAAAATTCCTAGACACAACAATTTTTCATTTGAAAATTAAGTGAAAATGAAATTATTGACATTTAGATTGTACTTGTCACAACATGTGAAGGGCTAACTTACATTCAAGCCATTACATTACATTATGTATTCATGTATTCACGTTCAAAATTATTAAATTTGATCAAGATCATTATGGAGTATGAAATTGCTAGTAAAATGATTTGAAATAAGCTACCTACATTATCCATGCTTACAAAAATGTATATGGATATTTAATTTTACTAAAATATTACCGTGAGTATATATATATATATATATATATATATATATATATATATATATATATATATATATATATATATATATATATATATATATATATATATATATATATATATATATATATACATATATATATTCGCCTCCGTAGTGTAATGGTCAGCACGCTCGGCTACCATTCTGGAGGTCCCGGGTTCGATTCCCAGGGGGAGGTGAAATAAATGTAAGTGATTTTTTCACTCTAATATATATAATATTCTACCCTGGACTGGTACCTGAAGCGGAAGGCTGATCACCTTTCCTTCATGTGTAAACGATCAAGATAACACTGCGTTTATATGACGCAGTGCCCTATGCACCATTGGGTGCGGATAAGGGTTTAACAAAAAAAAAATATGTTTTTTTTTTGTCTGTTCGTGTAAAATGTGTTCTGTTTGTATTATTGTTTAAATTATAAACATAATATTATTATATTACGAAACTAATAATGTTTTTTTTATTCTTTCAGGTATGTTGTTTTCTATATCTACGATGCCATAATATGTACACACTTTATCGGTGAGTTCATTTATCACACTATCTCAGTTTAAGTTACGAGAGCTTATCTTTTTTGACGAGGTACAGCTTTAGCAAAAAATAAATAGCATTTTTTTAGTAGATTGTCATAGTTAAAACATTAATATATTAAATGAATATATTTGAATTTATTGCGGATGGAGTTAGCGGATATAAGAAAAAAATAAAAAGAGTCTTTTAAAATTATTACCTGTAATTTTCTCAAATTGGTTTCTTTTTAATTTGATCATTTCAGCAACTCTAAAACGATTATATTAGAATAAGAACACTCCCTGAATTGCAAAAATTGAGTGTAAAGAAATCGAAAAAGATCGCGTAAGTTTCATAATGGGCTGTACATAAACTTTTTCATTAGTAATGAAAAACAGTTACTTAGAGTTTTTTTAATATTTGCTAACAGCGTATGACCCTCAAAACAATAATGAAATGAAATGGGAAAACGTAACAAAAACTACACATCTGAAAAACCGCGCTATTATTACTAAGCTTATCATATATCATTATTCGACGTCACGAGCTTTTCAGAATTATCGTGGTTTTTAAGACACCTTTCATTAATTGCTATCTACTTACATGTATCTGGCAAAAACAACTGAAAATGTTACACATAAAATGTTATGATGTTTGCCCGTTGCCAGGCGCATTTGAACTACCTATTTTTAAATAGTACCATACATTTTCGATCGAACTATATTTTTTACATGGGAGTTGTATTATCATTTACGTTGCTTATTATGTACAATGTTTACAAGGTTTATAGATCATAAAGTGGATTTTTGTTTCTTCTAACTTAAAAAAAAACATGATTCGCGATTGCGCTCTTTGGCACTAAAACGGTTAATGTAAGTTATAAGACTAAAAATAAAACAGTCCATCTTACTAAGGGGCACATTCTTGCCAAAATTTAAATAGACCTAAACAGATCTACAAAAATATATAAACTCTTAATAATTTTGAAAAACTAATTGAGAGTTTGTTAGACATAAGATTTTTTTACAAGATATGACAAATGGCAGATGATCGATGATGCACCCTCGTAATCCTGCTCTCCTAAGATATATGTTTTTTTTAAAGTAGAAGTTTAGTTAAAGTACTGCAAAAGAAAAAAATCCTGCTATAAAAATAAATTGTAACATGTTTTTAGAGTCTATAAAGTAAAACGAGTTTATACGCACCCGACGAGAAAAGGGTTTTCTTCATGCGAGAACACTTGAAATCGCCTGAAAATTAATGCTAATACACTTTTTGCGTAACCCTTTATCTAGGAGCCGGCATCGATTTCAAATTAAATCGTATATTTATATCAGCGGGTAGACGTTTAATAGCCTTTACAGCCTTTTGGCATTAGCCGCTTCCCTTCCTTAGAACAACGTTGCCTATCTCACCAGTTGTCTCACACACTCAATGCGTGGTTGCCAAACTTTCAGTATTATTTATTAGATTTGTATTAATGATTATTTTATTAAACTTATACCACTTTTATGAGTTCAATTTTTTTTACGTTAATTTGTACCAGAAGATAAAAACATCTGTCGTTTTCTATATCTATCGTTCGTTTATAATTTATTATAACACAATATCACTATGATTTATATTTTTGTAAACTAATTAGGTTACCAATAATTTCGGTCTACGTAACGCTAAATTTGTCAAAATAATTGTTTGATTTCGATACTAATAATACTTTGAAATCTTTGATATATATTTTTTTTAATATACCAAAATTGATTACGAAGTCTTTTTTGCGTTGTATTTCCTACAAAATAGTCTTACAGGACAACTTTAACAGTATTGGAAGCGCTGGCGGGAGGTGAAGCTAGGATTTAATAAGACCCTCTTGTGTTGTAAGTTAGAGATACCGGAGGCTGTATGTAAAGGCTGGGAATGAAGGGAGAATTGGCCCGCCTGACCCCGGGAGCTTCATAGTCTCCTAGGCCGGTGTCGATGTCGCGCTTATCGCGGAATGTTCTAGTTACCGGATAATCGGATGCAATATACCACCATTAGTGATCGATAAACGGCCTATCTCCGTAGCACCTAAACTTTACATTTATTATATTATATCTTTGTCGTACTAATGAAACCAATTACGCAATAATAGTCACATGTTGCTTTATGGATTTTAATATTTTCAATGCTTCACGAGCATAGTGAAATTCATTTATAAAATAATTCTTTAATAAGTTCTTTCTGTTTTACCGGATTGAGCTTACAGCAAGGCGTGGTCGATTACAGCTAGTATTTAATAACTATTTTAACTTTATAAAATTATAAACTAATTCTAAAACATTGAAATACTCATAATTAGGTTATAGATAATTACCCTTCCCTTGCGATACCAAAAACTTCCACGCACTCCGTACACCTATGAAAATGTGATTGAAAAAACGGGAAAAAACTCCTAAATAATGCTTTTATTTAGGAGTTTTTTTCCCGTTTGTAAACCCTGATGATGACAAGGTTTGAAAAAACCGTACCGGTTGAAAAAAGTGTACCAATAAAAAGTGGTTAAAACAAAGTTGTTTTATTTTATAATTTTTTTTAAATGTGCCACAAAGTATCTGCGAAAAACATTCAAGAAAAAAGTCTTAGGAATCCATTTTTAAGATACCAATCTAAAGCTGATTCTCTTACACTTGAATTCCAAATTTTAATCCCAACTTTAGCTAAAATCATTTATAAATTTCGCGTGGCTTTTGATCCCGGTAATTACTTTGGTATCAAACAGGAAGCTCAAACAAATTAAGCCTCCATCAAGGCTCGATGCCTTATATATTTTTTTTGCTCTTATTGAAATGGGACATGGGTATCGGCGTCGTTTGTGAAATGTGCAATGTGCAGCGCTGCAGCGTGTACTGTCGTGCACTTCCTTATTGGGAGCAAGCGAGTTGCCTACGCCTTGCGTTAATGTGCCAATAGTGTCACCAGGACGTAGGTTATTGCGAGGCTTGGATTAGTGTAGATGCGTTCCATAGATCCTGAGTCCTTTTGGATCTATAAGGCGTGTTACGTCAACAGAATACACGGATCTTTAAATATTTTAAACGATTGATCTTAATGTTTACCAACGCGGTTATGCTTTCTCGAAAGGGTTCAGTACAAACTCTGTCTACTCATGTATAAATCAATACGTAATATGCCTCCAAAGTATCTTAAAAATCTCTGTATTCCAGACGAATTGGTTGATAAACGTCTCACGCTTCGATCGGCTACAACTGCTATGAGTAAAGTTATCTCACCAGCTTGCAACTAGCGTACTAAAATTGGCGAGTGTGCCTTTGATGTTGGCGTAAAATGGTCTTCCACCAGTAGTTTAAAAAATAGTGATCTTAATAAAAAAAACTAAAAACGCATTTGCTTTCTAAATCATTGCCACTATCTCCTTTTTCCCCATGCATTCACAATGAAGGCCTTTAAGGTTTTATTTTACAAGAATGGCGCTACATTAATAACCTAAGATTACTATCATTATTGCTAGTGAAATATTGATTAAAATGTATGGGATTAGGATAAGGGTGATCCGCTATATAATTTTTTCTTGATGTGCCAGTGAACTGGTCTACTTTTAACATGTTAAGAGAACACTGGTATTATTTGACATTGTTAGGATTGATTAAGTGCAGTTTTAGTGCAGATACTATTGAATGTATTATTCAACAGAGAGAATAGAAAAGTAAATAAATACTAATTTAACGAAACCCCAAAGGAAATCTACATTGATTTTGTATTGAAAAAGTAATCTCGCGCCATTGAAAGAAGCTTTATGGTAAGAGTAAGTTAAAACATTAAATTAAACTGGTTAAGTTAAGTTATTTGTAAACACACGAGTATGTATGTAGAGTTCATTCTGCTGTTGCATTGCATTTAGTGCACGTACCATATAGATGAAATCGTGAGTTTCTTAGATTCGCCACGACCCCGAGAGTGCCCTCGATCTCTGGCCAACTTGCACTTTCCTTCGCTAATTACCTTCGTATGTCCTGAGACTGCCTACAGCCTTACGGAAACAAAGGGACAAGCGGTTGCATTATGGCCTCTTTACGATGCACAGAAGTCACCACGTATCAAAGTCGTTAATGAGCCCCAAGGTCTCGGAGCTTTGAATCGGTTCAGAGTGTTTGCTAACAATGTATTCGTTGCTTTTGTTACTACGGTAAAAAGAACAACTGATAAAGATTTTTTATATGGGTTTTTAATTAACAATGTTTCAAATTAAGGTAGTGATAAATCAAACACCTGGAAAATGAAATAATTTGTAATTAGTTTTTTCTCTCCCCACATCAGTCCCATGGGGCGTTTTTGTGATTGTGATAATGTAATCTTGACATCATTTTTAAAATTGATATATATATATTGTATCTAGCTAAGTTAAAATTTATAAAATAATCCATGCACTTAAAAAATATTGTTATAACATTATTTAAGATTGAATAATATAGAGAAGAGGTTTCTGACTTTTTTGGGTGAACCATTTTTGAGGCAGAAAGCGAATTAAATTTTCGAAACTTACTATTTTTCGCCATTCCTTTGTGTAATTAATGATAAAAATTACCTCAATTTGATGATGAATAATTTGAATGCCCCATATACCATCGGGTGCAGATGAAGGCAATAACAATAAGTAAGTAAGGTGTTATCATGTGTTATTTTAATGATTTTTATTTGTGCTCACTAACGTTTCGACTCTTATATGACTCTTATATAGATAAAGATGTTAGAAATTATTTTTTGAATCTATCAGCAAACAACACTTATAATGTTTCTTCAATAGCAAACATTGTATTTAATTTTACTGCAGACAGTTGGTAAAATTCCATTTTAAATTGTCGGGTAATATATCCAAGATAATGGCTTAATAAGACAAAACCCGTGACATATTATATTATATATGTAAATAAAAATAAAATTCAAGCCAACAATCTTGTTTAATGTTAGATATATTACCCAACAAATAATGCATGTGAAAATCTTTGCAATATAAAAATGCAGTCGTTTTGAACCGCGTGGCAGCTTTCAAAAAAAAGGCTGAGGAAAATTCCGGTAATTACAGATTTTTTTACTACCGTTACGCAATAGTACAGATTGTAATCAACAATAAGTGTTGGCTCTCAGCACGCCAGTGCAATATTATCCTGGTTTTCATCATGCACCGGTGAGAAAACCCAGAGACGTGTAATCTGCTGTAATGACAGACATCACCGGTGGCAACATTAGGCCACTGTCAATATTAAAGGCTTTTCTCCTGAGTGGGAATATTAGTGACTCCGGGTTTATTAGCTTCGACGTACGAGTGTTTTAAACAATTTGATTTATTCGAGTGGCTGTGCTCTCAGCACCGATCACACGGGTAATGATCACTAATTTGTTTTATAAGACGGATCATCCTTATATTTCATCTCGTCAAATACCTAGTTTTCAGTAATGGTGAGAATGTTGAGATCTTACAAGACATTTTTAATCAACTCCTTATAAAGTATAACCCATGAAGTACATGCTTATTAAAGAATGTGTATGTTTATTGAGGAATCACCCGCAAAGCCTCTTTTTGAGAGGCTTGTCTGTAGATAGGATGGTAAGGTCATGGAAAATAAATGTGAAAAATATATCACAAACACTGAGACTAATTGAAGTAGAGAGACTTTTTTCAATTTATTTTGCAATCGAGGTGGATCCAACACCTGACACCAGTTTTGCAGTCAAGCGTCTACCTAAGTAAGCAACGGCGCCTGTCAATATTATATATTGTTAATTGTATATATATAAACACACACCCTATATATTTATGTATGTCCTATACACCATTGCGTGCAGATGAGGGTAAGAAGAAGATAACTTTCTCGAATAAAACGTACTGTAGTATATTCAACTTATTTTCCTATTCTTTTATACTGACGTTTCTTGGTGAAACTGCATTTTGTATTCTAAAAAAACAACTTTATGGTTTTTTTTCATCGATTTGATTTTGTTTCACCGATTATGTCGTTACTAACATCATCACTCGGCGGTAACGATGAAACGCGGTCACAAGTCAACTCACATAAATGTGGAATAATTTTTTGTTTTAAAATATTATTTGGATCAGTTTGTATTTAAATACATTGTGGTATTTTAAGCAAGTCATAATTAATGATGATAATAAACGATCTTTTTCAAAGAATGAACAAACGTATTATAATTCTAAAAGAACTTAAGTTTCTTATAATAGTTGTTTTTTTTCTTCTGGAAATTTTAGCGTCTCGTTTTTTTCAATTGTGGTCATTATATTTAGATCAAAAACCACGAAATGTTATTAGCTATGAACTTATGTATGTGCCTGGGATTCGAAAATGATTGAAACTGCACAAAAAATGGCAAACTTAAATGTTTAACCGTTAGTGATCTTTTTTGGCTCATATTCAATAGCTCAAGGCTAGTAAACCCTTCTTACTTACATCCTTATTTTTCTTATCGAATCCTAGGAAGTTTAGCATGATTGATGGTTCAAATCCTAACGTCGAATTATCTTGTTTTGAGAATTTCCGTATTACTGCTAACATTCCCTGTATTCGAATAAAGTTCAATAGTAGTAGTTTATTATACGTTCTCATTGAATATCATTTCAGGTTTTTTTATCAAAGTGTTTAGATATATTGATTTAGTAAACATATTGCGATAATATCTTTTTTTAATGTTTAACAATATTAAATGCTTACTTAGTAAATAACACAATCTATTTTATATTTTGACTCGTCTTTCGATGTACTAACACCATTATGGATAAAAACAATAAAAATGTATGCACAAAAACTCCACGGACAAGAAACAACATGGCTTAGTAGGTCTCTGCAAAAAATATTTTAAATGTGCGTATAATTGTTCATTAAATAAATGTACACAATTAATGAAAATAAAAAAAATAAAAAAATAAAACAATGTAACGTTGAATGCGTTGAAATATGTGTTACATAATCTTTATTTAAATAATGGTGGTATTTGTTTTGTCAAAAATGAAAAAAAAACGTTAATTGATTCAGCAGTCACTTTGTGGTAATATCTCTCCATTTTTATTAAAGATTTACTGGTTAAATATCACGTGTTTGAAAATGATACAGAATACATCGAAACACGTGTTGCGATAGTTTTTTTTAATGTGATATTTACCAAGTAAAACATAATAATAAATACAAGCTTAAAACAAATTTACTATTAATAAATGAGAAACAAAAAAACTGCAGTTATTTTTGTTTAAAATATTATTTTAGCCTCGACCTGTGTATGTATTTAATCTATGTTATTTTTTTAAATTAAATTTTATACACATATTCATGAAAGGAATCACCGTAGAACAAATAATGATGGGTATAATACCTATTTAAAGCTGTTTAATAAATACTTCGTTAATAGGATAACAAACTCAATGTTTATTTCATTCAGCGCCTTTGGGTTGTTGGATTACCGAATCCATTTGCAATGTAGTATTATAAATGCATTAGCAAACATTACCGATGACTTTTTAATTGCAATAAAAGAAGGAAACGTATTTTCATTTGCTCCTCGGCGCGCGGCGTGTAATCCTGCCGATAAGAGATATAACAAATGTGAGGGCTTACCTTCCAGAAGGTGGAAAAGTTAGCCCTACAAAAGATTGTATAAATAATAAATATTGCGTAAGTCTTATCTCTTCATAAAAGCGCCTCGAGCGAAGCTTCCTACTCCCTTATTCGCCTGACTTAACCCATCGGCATACCAGGCGCCTAAGAATATTTCGCATTCCCATATCAGCCGCGGTTTAAGCCACACCTCCATCCGTGAGTAGTTCAAATTATTAAGTTACTTTCGTGTGATATCTACAAATCTGATACGCGGATGTGTATTTTGTATGTATTTTGTACACCATATAAAAATGTTATTTAAAAACTGGAAAAATGTGAATATTCCTAAATGTTGCTTTTATTTGCCATAGTTGAAGTTGAAATGTAACAATTTTCTAATGTAAGCTCTGCTAAGTATTTGAAAACGAGGAAAAAATACATCGCAGTAGCCGCAATACCTAGCGCAGAGACACAACCGCCGCGGAGAACGATCTGCGAGCCACTAAACACGCTACGACGTGCGCGTGCACGCAAAGCACGGCACACACGCACACACTGGGAAACATTTGTGTATTGGTGATTTTATTCCCGATTTTCTCACAAATTATTTATTTCCGTCGCTGCAAATAAATTACTTTTTACTATAATACTTTTATGTAATACAATTTTTTATTTAAAGAAAAAGAGAAATGTTTGTGTTTTGTGTTTTGTGAAATATTTCAATTTCATTCTATTTCTGTGAGCCTAAGCTGCTCATTATTAAAAATAGGTATCAAATTGTGGTAGAGTGGGTTCGAACCGAGAAACACTCACTTAAGAGCCCGCGACACTAACCGCGGGACCACAACCCAACACATTCTGATTCTGTGTCTATTATATTTTATGTTGATATTCTCATTTTTAAAGTCGAGTTGTAGTAAATACATATCACCGGGAGGGAAAGGTTAACTCGGTTCAGTGGTAAGGTTGCGATGGACCGCGCGTTGATGTTTCGACGATTAGCAGGTGAGAAGCGTACGTACCGAAGTGATGTTGGCGCGAATGCGTAACGATTTTACGATTTCGCCTTATCATTTTCGATTTATAACGTACAATGTACTACACACATTAGTACATTTTTTCCCCACGCACCGCATATACCTGGAATAAGGCCGGCCTTGTTCCTATAGAAGCAGCGCTGATTTGTTGAACTAGTTATTCAGATGGCCACATTAACAAGCGCTAATGATTCCAGTCACGTGGGTGTACAACATTTCAATTTTAAAATGTCTCCTATTTACGCGCCTTTGACTGATATATGGATAGTAAAGATGTATATCTAAATAATAAATTGTTCTTCTCTGTTAAAAAATAAATTTAGGAAAAATCGTACTTGTTCGCGGTGAAATAATAATTTAATAATATTAATATTACTTATATTAGAATTTATTATATTTTTTGTCCATCTCCGTAGTATATTGGTCAAATAAAGATAAGTGATTTTTTCACTGCAATATTAATTCAATATTATCCTGGACTGGTACCTGAAGCGGAGAGCTGATTACTTTTCCTTCATGTGTTAACGATCAAAATAACACTGCGTTTATATGAAACAGTCCCCTTTGCACCTTTGGGGTGCGAACAAGGGTTTTTATTATATTACAATATCAGACACTGGATAAAATAAATAATAATTACTTTTTTTACTTTAATTAAGTGAAGCTTGTAATTATTTTTTGTTCTTGTAAATAATGCATAATTGTGAGGAGCCTCGATTGGTAATAAGTTTTATAATTACTCGCGTTTACGTTGTTCGTGTTTTTATATCGCAGCGCGGTTAAGTGACAGGTTAGGTACATCAGGATGAGTCTCGGGATGGGCAGCGGCCAGCTGAGCGCCCTACACTAAGAGAAGGGAAAAGCCCCCATGACAGCAATTTCAGTGTCGAGGAGGTTTGGAAGTCCAGATGAAAGAAGACTCGAAGCCCAACTACTCATTCTAAGATCTCCTCCAAGAGGAAAGAAGAGAAAAGCCTTCATGAGTGTCGAAGAGGCTTGGAAGTCCAGATGACAGGAGATTCGGAGCCCAACTACTCGTTCCCTGACCTGCATCATAGAGATACCGCCTGGATTCTATCTCCAAAGGAGTGTTTGGACCTCACTCAACAGAATCCGGACAGGCCAATGCAGATGTGCCAACTTCTTCTTCAAGTATGGGTGGTTGGATTTCCTGAGAAGCTATTGCAGTGCAGAGAAGCAGCCACGTCATGTCAAAGAGAAGCCTCAGAGCGTATGAAGGGAACTTGGAGGACTTACTTAAAATATTAAATAAAAAAGTTTTAAATTTAGACCTATAGTACATATTTTTATTTATACGAGTATATTGAGTGTTAAATCAAACACTGATTTCTTGAGTCTACTTAGTTGTATTTTATTGTTTAAAAAACATAAAAAAATAAATGTTGTGACAATTGTTTCGTCTAGTTATGACATTTTTAAACAAATGACATTCATTTGTAAATGCCATAACTAGGCGAAACAATAGTCACAAAATGTATTTTTTATGTGTTTTACTGTAAAATATACCTTAGTAGACTCAAAAAAACAATGTTTGATTTTAAAATATGTTATATTAATTAAAATGGAGTTCTACAAATTAAGCGCCAATTGTATAAATATATAGTATTTTGATCTATTTTATTCTTCTTGTGTCGTGTTTTCGTGCCCCCCGACGTTGGCAATTAACCTGCAAAAGATTTCTTTGTCTTCCGCGAACAGCTTCTCCACATAACTTCACCTATAATTAGACCTATATTTGTGCTATTGTTAAATTTTTTATTGAAAATGTAGATGTGATGTGACAACTTATGACCTTAAGATAAATAAATAAATACGTGTAGATGAATTTCGGGATGGGTATGTCTGGATGAGACTGGAATCTCCGGATAGGCGGGGGCAGCGGCCAGCTGACAGGGCGGCCCCGGGAGCGTCCCGCCAGGACCCGAAGGTGACTGGATCCGTTCTTGGATCCCGCCCTCCCCGCGCCGGGTATGAATATTCAAATGACTCCCCGCTCCGGTAAAAATAATTAAAAAATGCAAATTTATCTCACGACGTTCTCTGCCCAGTGCGCTCCGGTCGTGTCCGAGGCGCGCCCCCCGCGCCCCTCCCCACCGCCGGCCCTGCGCCGTATAATTAAATAGATAAATTTAAAAGATTATTATTTATACGCGCAAGTGGGCGTCGCTCGTCTCGTAACGAATTTCGGACGAGCGCAATGCGCGGCTCTCCGCGTCTCTCCGCGGCTCTACGCGTCTCTCCGCGTTTCTCCGCGTCTCTCCGCGTCTCTCCGCGTCTCTCCGCGTCTCTCCGCGTCTCTCCGTGGCTCTCCGTGCCTCCATACCCTAAAAAAAAATATGCAAAACTTATTCACTCAAAGGGCATTTGAAAAAATAGATGTGAAAAAAAATACTACAAAAACTAGAAATAATAGGACTTTCAAATGAGGGCCTCAATTTATTCAAAGAATATCTTACTATAAGTAACTTAAATAGACAACATAATATCTGAACCGTTGGAAAATAATTTAGCTGTTCCCCAAGGATCAGTTCTAGGACAAATTTTATTGATCATATACATAAACGACAACATATCGTAGTCATACAGGAGAAAGTGACCCAGTGCATTTTTTTTACAAAAACGTGAACATTGACTATTTGATATCTTACTAGCTTAATATTGCTCTGAAAAAATCTCAAAGCTATTTTAAACATGGAAATATAATATATTGACTTGTTAAAAATGACTAACTGCATTGATATTTATTTTCTTGCCTTAAAAGGTGACTTAAATGGCCCTCCTGAACATTTTACGTTTTATTAGTTGGTCTTTTTCTCCTGTACGACTACGATATACAAACAAAACGAAAATATAACAAAAATATTCATAAACATAGTACTAGAAATAAGGATGAAATAAGAGTCGCAAAATTGTATTACGTATAAGGGTTTGAAAATGTATGATGAGATAGCTGAATGTATGAAGAATGAAAAGAGTCTGAAAGAATTTAAAAATAAATGTTTTGCATAATAAATAATTAATAAAACCCTTATCCGCACCCCAATGGTGCATAGGGCACTGCTTCATATGAACACAGTGTTATCTTGATCGTTTTACACACGAAGGAAAGGTGATCAGCCCTCCGCTTCAGGTACCAGTCCAGGGTAATATTGAATAAATATTACAGTGAAAAAATCACTTATATTTATTTGACCCCCCTGGGAATCGAACCCGGGACCTCCAGAACGGTAGCCGAGCGTGCTGACCATTACACTACAGAGGCGGACATTATTCTGAGACTAATGTTTTGCATACTTGAATAATATAAATACATATATAATGTAAATTAAGTGAAAAAAAAAAACTTTATATCATATGTAATATAAGCTAACTAAAGAAGAAGAAAATTCCTGGGCCTGTAGGTACTCCCGAACGGGCTACTGCCCGATCGCAACTTTTCCGTCATAATTAAACATAGAGCTCGGCGGCCAGAGTACTCGGCCGAGTCGAGATGGCTGATAATCAAAATAAACTTTAAACCCCACAATTAAAAGTCGACATTACCGAGACGGGTTCGGGCGCGGGAGTGACCGGTGCCAATATAATATTAATTGAAAAATATTTTTGCAGATTTATTGATTAATTCTTATGGCGACCGGAGGCAGCCATGTTATCGTGTCGTCTCCCCGGCTACTGACAACCCCGACGTTAAATTGCAAAAATCAAGACAATTCACACGCAATTGAATTGCAAAGAAGGATGAAAGGATGAAAGTAGACTGAACGTAGTCGAAATACGATCTCTAAGAAGAATGTGCGACAAAACGATGTATGATAGATGTTCGAATAGTGAAATAAAGAAAGAATGCAAAGCTGAGATAAGCACTATCGATAAAATTAAGAAAGGTGTGTTGAGATGGTTTGGACGAATGAGTGAAGTAAGAACGGTAAAACAAATTTATGAGGCGAATGTAATTGGGAAAAGGAGCAGAGGAAGTCCGAGAAAAACATGGCACCATCAGGTATGCCAAATACTTGAAAGTGGTCAGGTTAGGAGTCGTAACAATCGGTGGGTATGTATGAGGAGATGCATGAACGTGGAAGAGGCGAAGAATGTTTGCAAAGACAGAGTGGTGTGGCGTTCCATTCTCTCTGCCTACCCCTGCGGGGAAGCGGCGTGTAGGTTAGTTAGTTAGTTAGTTAGTTCATATGCAATTATTCTTTCTTAGATTATAACTAACCAACAGACCATCACGCCGCTTTCCCCCAGGGGTAGGCAAAGAGATTAGAACGCCACACCACTTTGTTCTTGCAAACATTCTTAACCTCTTCCATTGCCATGTATCTCCTCATACATACTCGCCGATTGTTTCGACTCTTGACCTGACCTGACCTCTATCAAGTCTTTGACAAACCTGATGGTGTTCTTTGTTCTCTTTTCCAACTACGTTCACCTCATAAATTTGTTTTACTATACTTTTCTTGCTTATTCGCTCACATGTCTAAACCATCTGAATCTCAACACAACCATTAATTTATCGGTAACGCTTATATCAAGTATTCATTCTTTCTTTCCTTATTTCACCATTCGAAAATCTATGACGCATTTTTTGCCGCACATCTTTCTGAGGGATCGCATTCGTCTGCATTCAGTCTACTTAAATCCTCCTTTTGACAACTATTTGCTTCACTTCCATGCATTGGGGTTGGAACCAGGACTTTGCGTTGTGTTCTATAAGCTAAGCTTTATCTAATTCTAAGAACCATATGCATACTGACATGTACATTGGTACTTATTTATTCTTTGCTCGTGAGATGTATTAATGAGTACATTGATAGGAACAGAGTGAGCAGATTGATAGTTCCACCTCGCTCGCACTACCGCTTCCTGTAGCTCACAAACCTTCCTAGACCATCACACGTGAACCATTTTTTAGCAGCAATCATCAATAATTTCACCTGCTCAGCCGTAGAGACTTCAACGCTCGCTCAAAAATTAATTATCTTACGTAACGTTTTCCATGGAGTTTCAACAAAACATAAACCCTACCCAGACTAAGTCACGTTATCTATTACGTTATAATATAACGCACAAAGTTTTGTTTTTCGAAATGACTAAAATATTTGAATAACTTTAAAATAACTCTTCAAATTATAAGCTGCATAAAAATTTGGCAATCGTGTTTTCAGGCGTATGTAAAAATAATACGGGGTTCGGATCTGGCATACATCCGAATCAAAGGGTCTCTGCTATATAAGAGCTTTCTCAATCCAACAAAGATTGCTATTGTGAACTCATACGTACTGCGTCATGAGTTTAATTACACTTAAAAACTTGGCATGATCAAGTATTTCAAATACCTGAAAGTAGTCAAATCAGTAGGTAATCGGAATAATCGGGAGGGGGGGGGGTATGCATAAAGGAGTTGCTTGAATGTGGAAGTGGCGAAGATTGATGGTTGAGTTCTATTATATCTGCCTATCCCTGCGGAGAAGCAGTATGATGATTAGTTAGTTAGTTGGAAATTTATTCATTAATTTATTCGGCTGTCACTTTGTGGTAAAATCCATCTATGTTGAAAACGTAGAGATCCAAAAAATTATTTAAAAGAAAAGTCATGAACTGCAACATTTAAAAACAATAGAAATTAAAAAAATTTTTAAAAAAATGTTGCTAACAATATTATTTACAACATTATATGTCTCTAGTGAAGTTCTAGTGATTCCAAGATAGTCTCCAGAACTTCCAAGAATTTGAGTTGAGTGGCTGTCAATAATGGGTAGAATTGGTGAATGTTACACGTGGGTAAGTCACTTAAACCAGCCTATGACGGTCGTCAGCCCCGTAAATGCCCAGACTTCCATATTCTTCTTCATCTTAGATGAAATATAAAAAAAAAACAATATTATAATGACTAAAGCCTCTCTCCTATTGTCTAATTTTCCACTGATAATAAGTGAAAATAATAATAATAATAAGAATCAGCTCCTACCCCCTCTTCATCCTTCAACGTCCCAAGGACACAACTCTAAATTTTAGACTACACTCACGGTGTTTGAAAATGATATAGAATTCATCGACATACGTGTCACAATAGATTTTATGAAACAGTGATGTTTACCAAGTAAAACTTAAATTAAAAATGGATAGTTAAAAATTGTTCTGGATTTTTTCAGAAAATAAAAAAAAGTTTAAAATTAAGCTACACGATTTTGATCGGCAATCATAAATTGCTTTTGTGAGAAGATGACTCAAATGATAAATATAATCCCGCCACGGCCGCCACTGTAGCGCTAGAGTTCTGCCCACTAGTGACTCGTTCCGTCGTTAATCGGAGGTTGCCGTTATTCAATCAGATTCTTCTGTTTAATTACATTATCTTAGAACTGATTATATCTTCGGCTTATTCGAACAATTTCAAACATTTTTTCCGAACGTCTGTAATGGATACGCCGTTTGAAGCGAACTACTCGTTTACAATATTTACGATGCCTTTCGTACGTTAAATATGATTAGATCGTACACGACCTGTTTCGGTAATTCGTGGAGAAATTTCCACTTAAGCTATATATAATACACACCCAAAAAGAAATTTTGTTAAAAAAATGTAAAATAACCATATTTTTTTATTGAAATGTGAATTGTATAAAAAATACCGTTCGTGAAAGCGCAAGAAAGAAGGTTCATGCGTGATAGAAGATAAATAAAGAGATATATCGTTATGATCAATGATAAAAAGTAGATATTATAACTGTTTTATTTGTATTTGCGGCTTTGTTTTGGTTTAAAGTATTTTGTGCACTTGAAAAATCTGAATAATACTATGCCTACTGTAAATTTGAAAGAACATAAATTTTAACAGTAAACGACAAAATAAGTAACATTCTAAATAAATAAACGTGCTTAAGTGTCCATCGAGGGCTTGTTATTAAGAACTTATTAATTTCTCACCAAAGACAAAGAAGTTATAGATCTTCCAATTCTAGAAATCTGGCCATTTATAATGTTAAACCCCAGTCATTGGCTAGTTTTAGTAATATCTTTAAACACAATGTAACTTCACCATTCTATCATAGATTTCACAACCATGTTATCCGAATTTCAAGTAGTGTATTCATATATATAACAGGAATGTTTTACATTTCGCATACAAATTTTAGTGCTGCCATCTTTCTTTTGATATACTTACATATATTTTAAAGTAATTTGAAATAAATACAGATTTACGTAATACGTCAACTCATAATTATGTACCTACTCGTATTTTAAACAAAAAATATAAATAAATCTAATGGATACCATACAGTTATTTTGTCAATTTCTATAAGCATTTATAAATTTTATTTCTAACGATTCATCATATCATTTCGCCATTAAAATATGAATTTTTCATATAATTTTTTTTCTGTATGTTACTAAGGATCTTCAACATAATTTTTACTAAATGTGTATTAAATCAACGTAATTCTTAAAAATACTTTTTGTATGAAGTAGGAGCTGTGATCAATAATAATTTATTTAAAAAATACTTCAATACGTAATATATGTGCATATATTCAACTAGTCAATCAAGTCGGATGGATTGTAGAAAAAAAATCTACCCCAATTTTTACGTGTAAAACCCTTCTTTATACCCAACATAAACTTATCAATTGGCCTCGCACAGGTACCTAACTAAGCTTTAAAAGCTGCAGCCTCCAGAGTGTTAGGTCCTTCGATATTACAGGCACGATGCAAGAAATTAGAAAATCATAACAGCAATTCAAACTGTTTGAATGAACATTTTTACAATATTCCATAAAAATTACTAGAAGCTAATAAAGTTAGTATATCCGTGTGGGTTGGTCATTATTTTAATAGTTGATATAAAGCGGATTAATAATTTGAAGTATTGACGCACTTTGAAATAAAGGGTGTTTTATTCGAGTGGTCGTAAAAGTTTATTGCATTAACGCTCTGGAACTTCCGACATCGGGATGTTTGTTGGAGAGCTACAACTTGATATGTGAGGCTTGACCATTAGACACAGTATAGAATGCAGGTAGAAAGGGGCGTGGATAAGGGACTAGATGAGGGAACACTTTGTTCACAATTTCTCAAACTGTGCGATAATTTTTGGTAGCCCTATAAGAATTCTCAAAGTTGGTTCCTTAACTTGGTATCTAATTGAGTAACCAAAATTTTGTTTAAATTTTACTCGGCTTAGTTTTACTCGGTAAGTAGCACTATTTCTTAAAATCTATTATGTAGTTATTTAAAGTGGCACATCTTAATTATAAAATAAAAATAATCGGTAAATAGGACTATTTCTTAAAATTTATTGTGATACGTATTTCGAAGCATTCCGTATCATTTTAAAACACCATTTTCATTTCATTTCAACAACTTTTCATTAAGTAATTCGGCAGTCTCTTTGTGGTAATATCTATTCATTTTTAAATTAATTTTAGCTTGATAAATACCGCTGTTTCCTAAAATCTATTGTGACGCGTATTTTGATGCATTCCACGCCATTTTCAATCACAGTATTTGAAAACTTTTTAAACACTGGTGTTCGAAAATGATGCGGAATGAATAGAAATGCGTGTCATAATAAATTTTAAGAAATATAAATTATAAATTATAAATTCGTATTTGCCAAATAAATTTTAATTTAAAAATGATTTTTGTTGGTTCTATAATTAAGGTTTGTATCACAAATTTGGTATTAAAAAAAATCTAATCAGACAAAGGTGTGTTTAAACTGTTTTTCGAGAACACCATGACTGTAGACGAAATATTTATGATTTAAGTCATTTTTACACGCCTATTTAATATTTGGTATTGAGGTCATACGTCTATAAAAAATACATGTCAATACTAGTTCTTATAAAATTGAATTAGCAATAATTAATTATATTGAACATAAAAAGTTGTTATTTTTTGCTTCGTAACGTGTTCATAACATATAGAAACTTGTACGTATATTGTCTCTATATTTCTATATTTCTTTGTAGTTTAAATCTTAAGATATAACAAATAGCATTATGCATGCATCAAGATTGAGTGGAGTAGTTCTTGGTTTTGTGCAAGTTTAGTAAGGCGATCGATCATGAAGTCGTTTGTCAGAAATCTAAATCTTGTAGATTATTCGATATGTTTTCATCGTATTCAGAATGAACGTTTGAAATATAAATCAGATTAGACTCAAATATGAATTCTAAATTATGTTTCAATATCAACCAGGATGTAAAGGCATCCATTTGGTTATAAATATAAATATTACACGATGCTATCTTTACTAAGTACATATTTTGCTTCCATTTGTATCTTGCGTTTAACAAAGTGGTAGGGAATATCACGTGCACCCTTTGAAATTAAAAGTTGCTATCTAATGAGGATGCAGGTAGCGAGTGTTTTTGGATAGAATTAACTCTTCAAATATCGCAACATTCATAAAATTCCAGGGCTACTCAGGTCGGTCAATATGAATAAAAGTATATTCCACTCTTATATTTATTTAATGCTCATATCACCCTGGACTAGTACCATAAGCGAAAGACTGATCACCTTGCCTTTGTGCAATTAACGATTAAGGTAACACTGTTTGGATACGATTCAGTGCCCTTTGCACCGTTGGGTGTAGATAAATGTTAGGTTTGTTTGATTTATTTATGGTTCACAAACAATGAAAAACATATTACAATAAATGAAATACAGTGCAATACAGTGCAATACAAATTGTTTGAATGTTTTTCATCAATTAGATGAGAACACAACAAGCTTACGGAAACAATAAAGGTGCAGGTTAAACACATATATACATGAAATTTGGTTGTAAAAAAGGGTAATAACAATTAAAAGTAATGGAAGTAAAAAAATAAAAATAAAAATTAGAAGTGAAAATTAAAAGTGAAATTAAACTATGCTACACAAGGTACGAAATTCAAGACTCCACCAGATCGGTAAAATCAAATTGAAATTGATTTCACCAATCTGGTAATAGTCCTCTTGTATTTCTCCGTGCCATCATTAAATATGTCGATGGTCACATTATCAGTATTTTCTAAATTATTATACAACCTTAGCATCCTAGAAATGGAGTTAAAGTGTGCCATATTATTGTTTTATACTGGGAGAGAAAATGTGTTGTGCCTCCTTAATCGCCGAGAGGGTTTGTAGTAACTTTAATAAAAAAACTCGTAATTAGGAATAAGCTATTAAAATTAAAATGTTAGGGTTTAAGTAGGAATATTTTAAATATAAAAATCATTGATTTTTATGGTCTACTTAGTTCTACATTTTATTTTTATAAAAAACATGAAAATTATAAAAATCGTGACATTGGTTCGACTTTTATCAAATACTGTCGCACATTTAGTTGAGCTTTAAGTAGGAATACGATAACAGGTGTTGCATAAGTCGTAGCTAGATTTCAACTTGGATGTTAGATAATTACAAAAAAGAGGATGGAGGTACGTGATAAACTTTCGATGCCTGTCTAATACAAGTTTTTTTTTTATTATTTCTTAAGTTAGCTTATATTACATAATACAAACTATTTTATACACTTAATGTACTAAATCTACATATATTTATTTACGTTTCCTTAGAGTACACAAAACATTTATTTTAAAATTCTTTCAGACTCTTTTCATTCTTCATACATTCAGGCATCTCTTCATACATTTTTAAACCCTTATACATTAAACAATTTTTCGACTCTGTTTTTTTTCTTCATAAATGGGATTCTTATTTTATCCTTTTTTCTAGTAATATGTTCATGACAATTTTTGTTTAAAACTATTTTATCCTTAAATTATTTTGGTAATTTATTTATTTATATATGTTAAATAACGTTAAACACGCGATTTATTCTTAAAATTCATCTTGATTGAGATGAGCCATGTCATTATTGAATCGAGAATGCCCCCCATACTGGGGTTATTTACAACTCATTTTTCCGACCCCGTCCATTGCCGAACCGCACAAAGGCCGAGCGACTGACGGATCCGATTGTTGAGGTAATTCTCGCGATGACCGCGATTTCCTCGGGCAATAAAGGCCGGGATTTGCCGGGACAGTGTCGGCCGAACCCGACCGCAGCCGGGAAACGATCTGTAATAAAACAGACTACTCTCAGATGAGGGTAATTGACGCGAGGATGAGAGCGCGAGGATTATTCGAAATAGTGTTCAGACGAAGATATAAGAATGGAATGTAAGGTTGAACGAGGAATAATTGAAAAGATTAGGAAGAGTTCTATAAAGTGGTATGGACATGTGGAGTGAATGGATAGCGAGAGAATGACTAAGTTAATATATGTGGCGAATGTGAGCGGGAAAACAGAACGAGGACGGCCGTAAAAGACCGATCAATCTGAACCTATAATCTGGTGGTGTCAAAAGTCTGCGTCATCGGAGATCATGTATGACTAGATGTATGGATGTGAAGGAGGCGAGGACTGTATATCAGTACAGAAGAGTGTGGCGTTCCATCCTTTCTGCCTACCCCTGCGGTGAAACGGCGTGATGGTAGTAGTAGTAGTAGAAGTATTCAGAATGCTCAGTGTTCAATTTGCCGTCTCACCGGCCCGAAAAACTCCCAAACTAGGATGCGAACCGAATCCACCTGGTTTTTTTGGTATCAACCGCGACCAGAGTGAATGGGTATTGAAACGATTTTAACAATAATTTCGACCCATTAAATTTGAAGTTTATGAAGCGTTAACTGAAATTTCATCGATGTAACATCTCAAAACCTCCACAGTGTAATGATGTTCTGTCCACCTTCGTAGTGTAATGGTCAGCACACTCGGCTACCGTACTTGACGCCTCGGGTTCAATTCCCATGGAGTCAAAGAAATATGAGTGATTTTTTCACTCTAATGTTTATTCAATATAACCCTGGACTGCTAGACGTAGAGCTGATCACCTTTCCTTCATGTGTCAACAAAAATGTAAAAAAATAACTCCTAAGTGGAGAAACCCAGATTTGCGAACAAGTAATTGGACACATTAAAAATGTCGTTAACCTGTATTATATTGTAAATTAATAATTTATTATTTCCTTACATATTTTATTTGGCCAGTGACCGGTTACTGGTCAAATAAAATTTATTTGGAAAAAAAACTGTACAGTTGCCATTTCGTTGCATAAAATGCAGTTCCACCAAGAAATGTCAGTATAAAACTTAAATCTAATGCTTTATTTTTTAAATTTGGATATGTCCAGTTTTTCTTATGAAAAATCACGAAAATGCTTTTAATTTAGTTTCCATATATTATTAGATTAAAACCAATATTTTTTGCTTTTCCACTTTATTTTTATTTGACCAGCGACCGGGTTTTGTCGTTACCGACATCATCAGACTGGTCCCAGTCTGATGATGTCGGTAATGTCAAATAAAAATAAAGTGGAAAAGCTAAAAAAAATTGTTTTAATCTAATAATATATTAAAAATGCAATTCCATCACGAAGTGTCAGTGGATAATATAAATCTATTAATTTAGTTTCCCACTATTTTACAGTCAGCATCTCGTTTACTTGTAGATATACAATAAACAACTACACATACATATGTAGATAAATTGCCTGGAAACTAATTTGATCGCGATGGGCATATAAGGGTTTTGCGGTGAGTCCATACGTCGGCCAAGCCAAATAATACGTAATTATTAAGACGAAAACCAACCGATTTTTCCCTTTATATTACAGTTATCATACAGCCGTTTCTCGTATTCGGCATGGAATTACAAATGTACAATTTTTACTTCAAGTATGCATTTATAAATCTATTATAGCCGCAAATACCTTAAACTCGAAGAAATAAATTATCTTTGTACAAATATAACAGTAATTTTTTTACTAATTATCCGCCAATATCGATTCACGTATGTTTTTTTACGTATTTATGTAAGTTTGTGTATATTTATTTGCTTAACAAATTGTGTGAAAAATTATTTAAAATGAACGAAACGTTACTGGAATAAAAATTGTTGGTATTTTCGGGAATCTTGTATGTTTTAAATATAAGGATATTATTTATAATCCGGGATTCGGATCTCACATACTAATATAAGAGTTTCTGCTTAATAAAAAGCTTCTTTACATCTCACCAATAGATGTCTCTAGTGAAGTTTTAGTGATTCATGAACAAGGTTTCTAAATTGGTTCATATATATAGAACTTCCAAGAATTTGAGTAGTGTGGTTGTCAATAATGGGTAGAATTGGTGAATGTTACACGTGTGTAAAGTGATCACTTAAACCAGCCTATGACGGTCGTAAGCCCCGTAAATGCCCAGACTTCCATATTCTTCTTCATCTTTGATGAGATGTCAAAAAACAATATGAAAATAACTCCTGTAATTGGAGATAATCCAGATTTTGTGAACAAGTATTTGGACACACTCAAAATGTTGTAAATAAGGATATTAACACATATATTTAATTTTTTCAATTGATAAGTCACGACATGATAATTATAACCCATTTTATTTTTTATTTTAGTTAGTGAAAAGCATTTTTTCTATGTGAAACGTATGTATATTTAAATTAAATTTTTACTCTGTTAAAGGCATTTTTCACTTGGTAATTATCAATTTTTACTTGGTTGTCCGCCTCCGCAGTGTAATGGTCAGCATGCTCGGCTACCATACTGAAGGTTCCGGGTTCGATTTCCAGAGAGGGGATCGAATAAATATAAGTGATTTTTTTCACTACAATATTTATTCAACATTACCCGTGACTTGTACCTGAAGCGGAGGGCTGTTACCTTTCACTTTTCCTTCACGTGTTAACGATCAAGATAATACTGCGTTTATAATTACAGTGCCCTATGCACCATTGGGGTGCGAATAAGTGTTTAAAGAAGAATAGCATTATTTCATTATAAAATTGATACATACAGAGTGAAATTTAAATTAGAAATGCAAATACTATTTTATTGGCAGCCTCAAATTCTATATGTTACTAAATACCCAAAGGTTTAATTTAAAAATAAATATTTCATATAAAACTAAATAACTCTTATTATGATAGACGTAAACACACGTCGCTCACTCCTTTCAAGAACGTCATAAATCAAATATCGTCAATTTTCAGTAGTGTATGTTTTCGGAATGCCAAGAAAATGTACTATATCCTGGCAAAAAAGGCATATTTTTAACTTAATATTTACCCGCTACAGGGCAGAAAGTGTTGTTTTTGCATTTTGAAGAAAATATATTGTTTAATTCTTTTTTTAAATTTACTAAATATTTTTCAAATGGAGAAAAAACCTTCAGGTTTTACCTTAAAATAACTATTCCACAGCAAAAAGTTCAATAAGTGGCTTGATATTTATTTTCAAAACATTGAATTATATTCTCAAATTTTAAAAAACGTTCTCCTGAGAAATCAGTTTTTTTTTATTTATGACGTTCTTGAAAGGAGTGAGCGATGTGTGCAACATTTTGATTATTGAATTTTCATATTAAGTTTACATTGTATAACAATTTGATGCAATGTGAACACCGAATCAATGAGTGGAAATAATTCATTATATCAGACTCATTTCTTTGCCACGGTTATTCAACCACAATGATTTATTGGTGGTTTTTTATTTTATTTTTATTTATTGAAGGGCTAACTGAAAAGAAAGGATATTTTACAACTTACAAAAGCAGTTAAGAGAAATGCACTTAATTTAGATTTTTTTATTTTATTTTTATTTTATTTTATTTTTACCTTATTTTTAACAGTTTAGAAAATTATACACCATGTAACTATGTATTTCTACCGTAATACTTCTATATATATATATATATATATATATATTTTTTTTTAAGATAAATATTTGTGTTTTTATTATACACACAAATAATTCACTTTCATACTATTTCTGTGAGCCTAAGCGGCTCATTATTAGAAATAGGCATCAAATTGTGGTAGAGTGGGTTCGAACCGAGAAACTCTGACTTAAGATATGCCTTAGATATTATTATATAATTATTTGTATCTACCATCGTAGAATGGTGAATGTTAAACGTGCAGAAAGTGATCAGTAAAAGAAGTCTATGGCAGGTCATAAACCCTGTAAATACCTAGAGTTCCATATTCGTCTTTATTATGTTAAGATTTCAGTGAAAATGTTTTTGTAAATGGTTAAGTGGAGAATTCTGAGTTTGCATCTAATGCCTTGGATATTATTATATAATTATTTATACCTACCTGCGTTGAATGGTAAACGTTATACGTGCACAAAGAAACAGGTCATAATCCCTGTAAACATCCTGACTTTCATATTATTCTTCATCTATGTTAAGATGTCAATAAAAATGGTTGGCTGGAGAATTCTGAGTTTGCATCTAATGCCTCGGATATTATTATATAATTATTTATACCTACCTGCATTTGAATGTTCCCATGAATGTGCCTCTCGACCAAGTCGGACGGTCTGTGGC
This sequence comes from Brachycentrus maculatus, assembly GCF_059751285.1. Classification (NCBI taxonomy): domain Eukaryota; kingdom Metazoa; phylum Arthropoda; class Insecta; order Trichoptera; family Brachycentridae; genus Brachycentrus; species Brachycentrus maculatus. The sequence continues at coordinate 2,315,629 of NW_028280793.1, forward strand.
GTTTTTTCCCCCGAAATGGTTGTGTAATTTCGGCTAGACGGCGCGGGGTAATGACAGGTTGCACGTCCGTGTCATTCCACGCTGCCAGCCCCCTCCCCTCCGCACCCGCCGCCTCGCCATACCCGCAGACACATGTACCCACTGCCTGCTGTATTATAATTTCGGTTCGTCCAACTGAGCTGCAAGAACTGGCGCCTAGACCTATTAGTGCACACACTGCGAATCAGACGCTTATAAGGGAAATCTCAAAATCATCTTAGAATCAATATATTTCCTTAAACCAGGTAAAATTATAGCATGTATCAATTGTCCGCCTCTGTAGTGTAATGGTTAGCACGCTTGGCTACCGTACTCGAGGTCCCGCGTTCGATTCCCGTGGGGGGGGAGTTAAATAAATACACATAAGTTTTTTTTCTCTCCAATGTTAATTCAATATTACCCTGGATTTGGTACTTGAGGCGGAGGGCAGATCACCTTTCTTTCATGTGTTAACGATCAAGATAACACTGTGTTTATATGATGCAGTGCCCTATGCACCATTGGGGTGCAGATAAGGGTTTATCCATTTAATTTATTTTTTAAATATATAATTTTGTTCCTCAAATGCCATGAAGTGTTCTACACTGCACGCTAAAACGTACACACAAGGCAAAAGGTTTATGTGTTTTTATTGTCATTGTAAACGCAGTATTATCTAGATCATGAGTACTAATGAGATTTACAATTTCATTAAACACGACTAGTTTCGAAAACTAGCAGATGCTTTCATCTACAGGTGAAAAGTAAAACTCATTGAGCGGTATAATACAAGTGTTCAATTTAAAAAAAACATGTCATTTCACAAAGTTAATGCAGAATCAATTTATAATATAAATATGTATTTGATTCCTGTTGATTTGAATATCTGGATGTTCATTTATTATTTTAAAAGAGTATTTAAAAAGTTTGTTTGAAGAACGGGTATTTAGAATATAAGGCTGCATCTCGTGGATATTACACGATTGTTTATTGTGCAGTATTTTGAAGACCAAACATCAACCCTACACGATGAGAGAGGCAGAATAACTGACAAGCGACGTACCTGCCCGGAGTACCTGCATTTTTTCTTGTGTTCTGGGCCCCAGAAAAACAAGAGTCACGAACCAACAATGGGGATCTGTGATATGAAGAGTCATTATGTGTTTGGGAGTGCTCGCTGATCCCCGACCGGATTCTGCGGTGATAATAAAATAAATTGGGTTCCAAAGGCGGAATTTGACGAATTACTAGGAAAAATACGAGGCTCTAATTTGGGCCTCAGGTTGGCTTTATCATCCCTGTCCCCATTTGTCTCATATCGCATCGGAGGCTATAATTTCGGCTGGCCAGAGACCTGTAATTACTTCCGTGGAAACAATCATATCCCATCGTCCGACAAGTAGATTCGACGGAAAACGAACATCAAATCTGGCAAATGATATATTAATGTCATTGCTAACCGGCTTGGGTACACTCGAGGCATCTGAAAATAAGACGAAATCCTTATTATAGTCCTTTACAACTGACATAAACAGTAATATTGTGTATTTTCGCACCAAATCATCTGGTTTGGGTACACTCAAGACCCCTGAAAAGATATATATTTTTACTCCATATAGTCTTTTAAAACTAAAATAAAAAGTAAGATTGTGCATTTTTCTTACCCTTATCTGCACCGAATGGTCTATAGTACATTGATTATTTGAATACTCATATACATGTATTCTAAAAGAACTCCACCGATAAGCCACACAAGGTGGCTTGGCGGGTTTGTGCAAAATATATTTTTTAAATATGTTAAAAATTGTGATTTAAATAAATGTATACAATTAATGTAAATAAAAAATAAAAAAAAATAAAAATATATAGGGAAATTTGTGTCACTAAATTTATTTATTAATTTTATATAAGTTTATGAGGCGAATGTAGTTGGAAACAGAAGCAGAGGAAAACCGAGAAACCGAAAAACACGATCAAGTATGTCATATACTTGAGAGCAGTCAGATCAGGAGTCGAAATAATCATAATAAGACAGATTGGTATGGCGTTCTATACTCTCTGTGTGTGTAGGGAAGCAGCGTGATAGTTACTTATACAAATATGTATAGTTAGTTTTACATATTTGTTTTTATAATAAGCACTAAACTGTAAAAAAATATTTTGTTAAAAGCATGCATATACTGTACAATAAACTTGTGCAAATAATACAAATAAATAAATAAAAATCACATTTTCCTAATGACATTAAATTATTACGTTTGTTGAACGCACACTAGTCGAGCCGAATAAACTGGTAAAATATTTGTGTAATAACATAGCATTAAACCTATTCCAAGTATTCGACTTCTCTAGTCCCACAATAAAAATATTAGTTTCCACCATTAGGAGAAGAATGGCATTGAATAAAATGGTTTATCATAAATTAACATAATAAAAACGAAAATCAAAACAGTGTTTTTAACGAGAAATATACTTACACGGATTCGTTAAGTAAACAATTCGCAATTAATTTGATTTAAATCAGAAAAAAAAAACTTATTAAAAAAAAAAAATGTTTTTAAGTAGAGGTTTTAATACTTCGTAGAATACTTAAATAGGTATAAATTAAACGCTTTCGTTCAATGAACACATATATTTTTACGTTTTGACATCTCGATATAGATGAAGAAGAATATGGAAGTCTGGGTGTTTACAGAGCTTAAGACCAGTCATAGATCACTTTCACAACATTCACCATTCCACTCATAATTGACCACACAAATAAAAAAATTGGAATTCCTAGATATATTGATCAAAACAGACTTCCTTATCCTTTTTATCTACATATGTTGAGATGTGAACAAGCATTTGAATACACGCAAAAGGTCGTATTTTACGTTTATTTTAGTTTTTTTTTTTAAATTTTTTATTTAATGTCAAAACTAAAATTATGAATATTAGAAAACGGATACAATAAACTGATATTACGACCAGTCTGGTGAAGTCGATAATGATCAAATACAATTAACGTGAAAAAAAATATGTAGTTGTTAATTGTTTATAATAAAAATAAATAATTATGATAATAATATATGTTATATGTTTATAATATAGATAGATCCACTAAAAATGGCAGTATAAAACATTAAAAAAACAGATATCATTTGTTTGAAATTGATGCGGAATGCATCTAAACACGTGTCACAATTGATTTTAATAAATATTATTTTTTGACATCTCATCAAAGAAAAAAAAAAAAAATAATAATAATAATAATAATAATATGAAAATAACTCCTGTAATTGGAGATAATCCAGATTTTGTGAACAAGTATTTGGACACACTCAAAATGTTGATTTTAATAAATACTGGGATTTTACCAAGTAAAACGTAAAATAAAAATAAATAAATCATAATGTAATAATCAATGAATTTTCAGTCAAAATACATCAATTTACATTTTTCATTATCATTTTTATTTTAGTTTTGTTTGAATTTGGATGCGTTCTTTGTAATAAGTAGTAAGTGTGGGTTTTTTTGCCTGAAATTGAAACAACCCTTTCCTATTAAACTCATAATAAAATCGTTTTATAGCTGTCTGTTGCCTGAAATTCAACAAAAAATTTATGATGCCTTCAAAATCCGGACGGTTCGTTACTAAAAACAAAGGATTAACGATTTGGTTTATTATGTACCTGCAAAGTAATGTCTATACTCCATATACTCGCCAGTGGAATGACCCAAAGAACGGAGGGACGATATAACTAACTAACTAACTAACCATCACGCCGCTTCCCCGCAGGGGTAGGCAGAGAGAATCGAACGCCACACCACTCTGTCCTTGCAAACATTCTTTGCCTCTTCTACATTCATGCATCTCCTCACACATACCCGACGATTATTACGACTCCTGACCCGGCCGGGACGATATTATTTGTTATTTTCAGCAATAGTTGCTCAGAAATATAATAAAAATAATATGTTGGTTATTTACGCGGTTTTAGATGTATCAAATGGTAAAACTTTATCACACGTACGTGTTGTATTAAAATCACTATATTTTTTTCTCCTACGATATATTTTTTAGACATCTAGTTCTTTTTTCTATGATTTCAATTCGTGTAAGTATCTTTATTGGTATTTTAACCCCTCTAAAGGGGTTGTTATCAAGATTTTTATTGATATCTCAACGGAGATGAAAAAGCTACGATGGAAATATGAACTAACGCCTAGATATCATATTCACAGGACTTTTGACTTAATTTGGGTGATCACTTTATACACTACTTAAAAACGAACAACCATTTAACTTTTTTATTTATTTATAATATTCTGTGTACACTATTAAAAATCCTAATGTTTTTCGAGCCATGTAACTTAGGGAATATAATAATCAATATAAATAAAAATGTTTATTTTACTTTGTTCAAAATTTCAAATCTCCTTAAGGTATTCATTGATTGCTTTGAAAATTTTGCACAACATTTATTCAAATGCACACGTGTTTTTATATTTACCTGTGACAGGTGTTTTTTTCGGTGAGAGATTAAATACTATTTTTTAAATAGCTTTTTTAGTAGCGCCATCTGTTGAACGTAACAGCAACACATCCAATGCTATTGCTCATGTTCATTATGGACAAAGTGCTTCTTGCCATGTTTTCGATCGTATTGTTGTTTCATAGATTTTTTTAAATATTTACATTGCTTCACAAATGAAGTCATTTCTTCTAACCCTTATCCACACCCCAATGGTGCATAGGGCACTGCATCGTCTAGAAGCAGTGTTATCCTGATCGTTAAATATACGAAGGAAAGGCGATCAGTCTTCCGCTTCAGGTACCAGTCCAGGATCATATTAAATAAATATTAGACCGAAAAAATCACTAATGTTTATTTTGACCCTCTTAGGAATTGAACCCGGGACCTCCAGCATGGTAGCCTAGCGCGCTAACCACTACACTATGGAGGCGGAATGAAGTCACATATTAAATATATTAAAAATTGGTATCCTTTTATTGGACTGTGCCACAGCAACGCTTGGCCGGGTACATAATATTATACGAAAATGAACGTTTTGAAGTGTATATTGTAGCGCGCAACGAACCAAGACGAAATGATTAACGAATCTAGAGACCTCACAAATCGATTGTTTATTGCTATTACCATCGAATCGTGTCACTCGCACCGTGGAGCAATCTGCGGCTGAATTACGGGGAAACAGGAATAAAACCTCATCCATTGCGAGTGCGGATGGAAACCGCAGTTGAGAACTTGGTCCGTTTTGTTTTCCCGCTCACGTTCCTAACGAAGCTCTCACAACCGCAAAAATACATCAAAGTATTGCCTCTCCACTCAGCTATGACATGCGATGTTCTTTTCGATGTTTTTTTTCGTATGTCAATTATCATGGCCCACGGTTTGTTATGGGGCGAAGCCCAGCGGAATATCAGAACCGATCATAAATACTTGCGGTCGACTATGCTTCAGAATGGAATACCTTCTCCTAGATGGATCATTTGCTCGATTATTGCCCTCGCATTGCCTTAGGAACAGATCACACTGCCTTTATTATGCCTACCATCAAAGCCATACGTCAATTATATTTTATTTCACGATATTCTGAGTGTGTCCAAATTTTTGTGCACAATTTCTTGTTTTGTTCACCTTAGCTAGAGTTATCTAAATATATTTTTATTAATATCTCAAACAGAGAAGAAGTAATGAAATTAACTTTGTAATAATTTTTTTTTATTTATTTTTTATTTATTGATTTTGCGTTTAATTTGTAGAACTCCATTTTAATTTAAGTATGTATTAATTTTAAATCAAACACATACTTGTCACAATATAATTTTTTTATGTGTTAATAAAATACAACTTAGTAGACTAAAAAATCTGTGCTTGATTTAAAATTAATACATAAATTTAATTCATTGTAAATCAGGGAACTTTTTGCTGAAACGATGTCGTGTGGCATTGACGATTAAATAATGAGTTAGAAAATAAAGATATTTATTGATATCTCAACACGAATGAAGAAGAATATTAAATTCTGGCCATTTACATAGCTCACTACCTGTTGTGGCTAGTTTAATTGATCACTTTACATACTGTTACATTCACCATTCTACTTATGATTAACATAAACATGGCTCAAATTTTGGAAGACGTATATATCCTTTGATTGACACCCTTTTTCACACGTGAGCTCAAAATATTGTCAAGTATAAAGTTATATTTATGCTTCCATTGAAAACATCTTTTGTATGCTACTTCTTTGGTCAAATCCGTGGTTAAAACGTAGTAGGTTTATGTTAAGTTTATTATTTTTTAAATAAGTGGTGTGGTTATAAATAATGGGTAGAATCGTGAATGTCACAGTGGATAAAGTGATCATTTAAACCAGCCAAGACTTGTATATTCTCCTTCAGTTTGAGACATCAATAAAAAACATTGCGTTTGATTTTATCTCGCCAATACAGTTAATTATAGATGACGTGTGCGCAAGTATATGGTACAATAACATACATGTATGTAATTATCCAATAAAAACATAATAAAATAAGATGTAAAATAATTAAATATTACTTAATTCTTACGGTTTAAGGTTTGTTGAAGCATTTTGAGTGTTTTTTTTTTATCAAATATATTTTTTTACTACTACTACCATCATGCCGTTTCCCCGCAGGGGTAGGCTGAAAGGATGGAACACCACACTCTTCTGTTCTGACATACACTCCTCACCTCCTTCACATCCATACATCTAGGCATACATGCCCTCCAATTACGCAGACTTTTAACACCGCCAGATTTTACGTTCTGATTGATCTGATCGTGCTAAGTCTTTTTCGGTCGTCCTCGTTCTGTTTTCCCTCTCACATTCGCCACATATATTTTCTTAGTCATTCTCTCGCTCTCCGTTCGCTCCACATGTCCATACCACCGTAAAGAACTCTTCCTAATCTCTTAAATTTACTTAATACATATGTGTTATAATTTATGTCAATCTGACGTATTAAACAACTTAAAATTACTTAGTCACACTCTGCACAAAAAAGTATATTGGAATGTTTATCGATCTTAAACTCATGGTTTGAGTATAAAATCAATTAATTTTTTAATGTAACTTCAATGACGTAATATTCTTCACTATTTCATGAAAATAATTATGGCTTCTCTGTTCTTAAAAGCTTTATTTAGTGTTAATTAAAGCGTCTGACTGCAAGGAAAAGATTAATATTTAAAAAAATTACATTTAAAATAATATTTTACTTGTTTTATTATAAAATCAATGAAAATAGTTGCATAAGTATATGTTCATAAATGTTTAATTTGAATTTCCCTTAGTAAATACCACTTTTTCACAAAATGTATTGTCACACATGTTTCAATGCATTCAACATCATTTTCAAACACTCTAAGATGCGAAATGCATCGAAACACGTGTTACATTAGACTTTGTAGTCAATTGTGGTTTTTACCAAGTAAAATTTGATCTAAAATATAAATAGATATTACCACAGTGATTGCCGAATCAATTAATATCTTAATTTATCTCTAGGGTGAATTTAATCAAAAATAAAATTCTCTGTTGACATTGATTCTACATAGTTACAAACGGATAGTAGAATACTATTACTATACTATATTATACTAAGAAGTTTGTCTTATTTTTTTTATTTTTTGTACTAAATAAGTACTTAACCCTTCGACGTTGAAGCGATCGCGTGTTATTGAACTATAATGCACCAATTTCATTCAGTAATTTAGTCTAGGTAGCCAGAGGTAGCAACAAACCTCGCTCAAGGGTTTGGAATTAGGAATTCACGAAAATCCGATCAGCACTGGAAGCTATCGAAATTGGCCGAAGTCGAATATTACCTTCTTAAAGCATTATGTTATTATGTACTCCTTTAATATATGTATATTTATATCTAGTCTCCATTTTCTTTAAATATATTGTATATTCATAAATATACATATATATATATATATATATATATATATATATATATATATATATATATATATATATATATATATATATATATATATATATATATATAATATATATATATATATATATATATATATATACTAGTATTTATTTGTTCCAACACTCTCCTTATCATTCATCGTTCACATCGTGTAACATTTTAATAAACAATAATTCGTTACCACCGGTTTCTGAATAATCATTCCATCATCAGGTCATTAAAATGAAATTATTACGGTTCTACATTTGTACAAAAATATATCTTAGTTAATGTTTAATTAAATTAAAATTACACAATGATAAGGTGAGTGTTTTACATATTACCATACCACAATGTTAACAATGCTTTTAATATACAAAATTCACAAATATTTGTTCTCTTCATTACACCTATCTTTTGCCTTCCCTTCATAAAATCTTAATGGGTTTATGCTTTTTCGACCCTTTTGTTGTTATAACATTTATTAATATTTAAATAACATCCATATCCAACAGTGGATTGGTATTACATCCATCAGCAAATGCAGTTTTTTTTTTAAATGAATATTTTATCTCGGGTAATTAATCAGTCTTATTGAAAACGTACTCATTCGTGTACTCTTATTCATCGCAACCACTTTTTAACGTTAATTTTACCTTTGTTTTAATTGGAAATGGTAAAAACGGAAAGAAGAATTTTAAAAAGGCTTTATACAAAAATATTAACAGCTAAGAATTAAAACTTAATTTTAACATATGGATACATAAATCTTAACTACTTTTTATAGTTTAATAATACTTTTTCGCTCTTTCTCTTTCGCGCTTCTTTCTTGGTATTTTTTTTTGGTCTTACGAACTTTAAAAATATGTTCATTAATTCTTTATTATTCGACCATTAACCGGGAGATTTATATACTTTATGTGAAGAGGTTTGTAAACAATGTAATACTTTTAATTACTCGGGAAGATTTATCGATACCGGTTTTGCATTCGATTGATGCAAACATTTGGTACTGGATTAAATAACCACTACTAATTTGATAATGGCTAATTTTGCTTAATATCTTACTTACGGATATCAATTAATAAGATCCGTTATAATTTAGATGGTATAATTTTGTAATTATAAAACGATAAACAGCTTGGTTTTTTTTACCTTAAATATTGAAAATATTATTTTTAATATTGCAATAGTATTAAAACATATGTATATGCAACATTATTTAAATCCGATGCGTTCATTTTTTTGGGGACATTCTATATAAATATATTACCGAACGAAAGAAATTTTATACTTATAATAATCTTTGCGTTGTACAAACATATAATTTGGGTCAATCAAGAGGATTTAATTATATAAAGACGAGTATATACATTTTACTGTCATATACATATATGACACACTCAAAATGTTGTAAATTAACTATTTTATTAAAATTAAATTAGTAAATTATGTCCGCCTCCGTAGTGATTACACCATTAGGTCAGCACGCTCGGCTACCGTTCTGGAGGTCCCGGGTTCGATTCCCAAGGGGGGTAAAATATATATAAGTGATTTTTTCACTGTAATATTTATTCAATATTACCATGGACTGGTACCTGAAGCGGAGGGCTGATCACCTTTCCTTCATGTGTAAACGATCAAGATAACACTGCGTTTATATGATAGTGCCCTATGCACCATTGGGGTGCGGATAAGGGTTTTATTATTTATTTATTAAAATAACATTTTTTCATATTGTTGTAATCTTCAAGTTTTATAATATGGATTTAAAATTAATGTATAAGCGAATAAGTTGTCTGCTTGATTTCTAAGAATGAATTTGGGCGCAAAAAGAGAAAACTTCATTACATTTTGATGCGTGTGTCATTTTTTAGTTTTTACTAGATAACCATCTTCGAGTTTTATAATACGGATTTAAAATGAATGTTTAAGCGAATTAGTCGCCTGTGCTTAATTTATAACAGTTGTTTGAGCGTCGAATTTGCATTTGCATTGACGGTATTTCATTACCTATTCATGAAGTCATCACGCTAATCAAAGATATCAAATCACTTTAGACAAAAATCATTTTGCTCCGAGTGTCATTCTCACCTACGTGGATCGCTGTATATACGAGGCTAGTCTAGGGTTACCACAATAGTCAAGTATTGACCGGGACACAAATCTAAACTCGAGAAAAGCAATTGAGAATTCTCAATCGACTGAGAATTCTGTCCGTAGTAGTTGATAGGTGCGTAATAAGAAAAACAGATAAATATTATGAAGGAACATTTAATTTGCCTATGTTTATTCATCAAATAATATTATGACGTAGAACATTTGACTTAGATTTCAATTGTACAGTATTATTTATTGTTTTTTTATTTGAGTTTTACTTGGTAAATACCATGTTTTTCTGAAAATTGATTGTAACATATGAAACTCATTCGGCATCATTTTCAGATATTTTTTTTAAATGATGTGTAATGCATCAAAACATGTGTCAAAATATATTTTCAGAAAAAGTGATATTTATCAATTAAAAGATAAATAAAAAAATGAATAAATATTACCACTTTGTGGGAATATATATATAAAAATATTTTTTGTGTTTTATTTTGCATTCAACAGCTCCAAAATATTCAACTGTTCTCACATTTTTCTGTCTCTTGACCGCGTTCGGGAGTTTCAGTTTCTTCATAACATATGTGATAAATTCAGTATAAATCATATTGAAATTGAACTTGCATTGAATGATGCTCTTCACCGTTTGGCCTGCGATTTTTTATTATTATTTCGACTGGGACATTTCATGGGATAACCGGGACGACTAGGACAGAGTTTCTAAACCAGCAGAATGTTCCGGTGTACTGGGACGTATGGCAACCCTAGTCTAGTCTCATTTTTTAGAATTCTGAATAAATTAACTTTTAAAATGCTTGATATTGTAACAGTCATTCATGTGTTAATCTTGTCATATTTAATATCCATAGTGACGTTTGATTTGTTGTTGGTGGATGTTTGTGCACTTTAAATTATTTTTTTAATAATTAAAGTAATGTAGAGTTTCTTTATTTTCTTAAACGTATGTCAATACATTTTTAATGAATTTCGCAAGTGTTGAATCAATAACCTTCCTTTTTGCATGTTTCTTTATCTCTCCTTATGGTATTTATTTGTACAAAGTGATCACTTAAACTGGAAAATGATAGATTATAAGGTCTGTGAATCCCAAGTCATCAATATATTCATATTTATTTGCTTCTACAAATATATAAATGAAATCATGATAATATTTTTTTTCCTTTTATACTAATTATGATTTTCTTTTTTTTTTCAGGTATGTCCACAATTATTTCAGCAGTATCGCAAAACAACTACACCCCTTCAAAAATTCAGTTTGGTAAGATTCTTAGCAATTGCATTTCTTCTTAAATAACAAATTAAAAAAATTAAATAAAAAGTATTGGCCATGGTACCAGGAGACTGGAGTTCAAAATAAATACAAAATTTTAGCAAGTTTTTCTTTGACTGATTTATATTGAATTATAGTGTTAGCAATGCTTTGCTCGACAATGAGATTCTACATGATTGTGCAAATGCAACACTCGCTGTTTGGCATATAAATTAATACAAATGTGCGAAAATTGAGGAGACATTGACACTGTGTGTGTCATTTTATGATCCTTGTCATGTTTTCGAATTTGCTGGTCTTGTATCTCGCTTAAGTAAGCGGTGGAAGGTGCTGCATAAACATTCATTTGTAAATATGGATAATTTATTACGTAGAATCACGTGTTTAATGATATTACTGTTATATGTGGATGAACATAAAGAAATAGTAGTTGGGAAAAGAAAAATAGCAACAATGGCTTGGACACTTAGAGTAATATACCCATGCTAATACTTACTTGTGAAACTTAGACAAATGGTTAATTTATAAACAATATTTTTTATTAGTTAAAATATCATTCTTAAAACACATTTTATAGTATTTTTTATCTGCTGATAGTTTGATGGTGGAGATTTAATGATAACGTTATTCAATAATATGACACATGTCATTTTTTAACATTTCATTTTCTTACGTATCAAGGGTAAAAATACCCTCGAATTAATACAAGTTACCGCTGGTGGATTTATCACGTAAATATAATTTTACTACCCCTCAAATAATAATTACGTACTTATAATTAATATTTAATTGGCTGTTGGTACTTGATATATAGTTTAAAGTACACATTTTGTATTGTTTTTTGTCTGTTGATAGTTTGATGGCAGATATTTTATAATGACGTTATCCAATAATCAGATTTTAGTATATTTCTGTCGAATTTTTTGTCGAGGACAAATTTACCCTCGAATAATACAAGTTGCCGCTGTTATACAGTGCGAGTAATAATTACGTACATATAATTCATATCATGTGTTGTACTTAATACATTAATAAATTATTACATTATTTTTTTTTATATTGATGGTGGAGATTTTATAAAAATCCCATTCAATAATCAGATACATTTGCCATTTTTTTATTTTTGATTTCCTTATGTACTGGGGGCAAATTTACCCTCGAATAATACAAGTTGCCGCTGTATCACATGAATGCAATTTCATTACAGCGCGAATAATAATTACACACATATAATAAAACAAAGCTGCAATGGCGAAGGCTCCTCCCCTACTAATAATCTTTCTCGATATCTAAAATTTAAATCGAAAAATCCACTTACTATCGACTGAGCGCGCACTTTTATATACGTACCATAATAATTATTACATGTATGTATTGGATTATATATACGCTGTTATTGGAGCAACATTGGAGGCAGGGCCGGATAATTGAGTTGATTTAAATTATATGTCGTAATTAATTTTCGAACCCGACACCACGCATCCTTTGTTATAGCTCGTAACTAATCAACCAATTCTCGCTAATGCCATGTCTCATTCTATGTCTACAATGAAAACAGAGTTAAGTTATTAAATCTTAAACTCCATTAGGTAGAGCAAATTAAATTTACAATTTGTATTCAGGAATCTTTCGGATGGGCACCTAGAGAAAATCTTTTTGATAACATTTTATCATGTAAAATATGCATACAATTATGTTTTTTGCGAGCAAATTCCACGATAGGGCAATATCTATGTTAATAACATAGTCGATGTATGAAAATATGCTCTGATGGGAAAATTCAACAAATATTCGTGTTTTTTTGTGTCTATTGATGAGTTATAGATATTATTTAAAAACAGCACATCCCGTTTATCCTGCAAGCCCCTATTCGCACCGTGTGGTCCATAGGTCACCGTATCGGATGGAAGCGGTGTTAATTCGTTCGTTGCTTGTGTGAGTATGTTGTAAACTGCTAATATGTACTACTCCCTTCAGATGAAGTACACAAAAGATCTAGTCATTCATATTATTTTTTGACATCTCAACATAGATGATGAAAAATATGGACATTTACGGGACTAACAACTCATAACCGTGTATAAAGTGATTGAACCGGCTGGTTTAATCACTTTACACACGTGTAACATTCACCAATTCCACCCATGATTGACAACCACACTACACAAAATTCTCGAAAGTTCTATATATTTGATCCAATTTCGAAACATTGTACAAGAATCACAACAAATTTTACGAGAGACATCTATTGGTGAGATGAAGAAGCTTTTTGGTCTAGTCATTATTTATCTATTTTGTTATGTGTATATACACACACATACACACACACATATATATATATATATATATATATATATATATATATATATATATATATATATATATATATATATATATATATATATATATATATATATATATATTTATTGGTATTCACTCGCTTTACGTACTACCACACTCACGCAGGCATTATTTCTTGTTCCCGGCCGCACTGTGAAGCATACAGCTTATATTAAAGAGAAGAAGGAAGGAAGAAGTACCCCCTCGATCGATGCCAATAATCTGTAATGAGTTTTGGCACGGCGTCACGCCCTCCGTTATGAGCTGATAACTCGGACAATCTCCAACTGTGTTCCGTAAAAATAATAACATTCATAAAGGTAATAGCTTCTCCATATCAAAAACTCTTTGAAAATCCATTTAAGTATTCATAGATACGATCTTTTTTTTAAGATATTTTTTTGACATTGAAAGCATCAACTTTTGAAGGGGAGTGATTTCGTCTAAAAATTTTCGCTCAAGAGTTACATGAAATTAGAGTAACTTTAATCATACAGAGTATCACTCTCCTCATCATTCATCGTTCACTTTGTATAATACCACTTTATAAGTGAACGAAGCTACACAAAGTGAACGATGAATGATCAGGAGATTTTTGAATTACCATACCACAAAGTTAACAATGCTTTTATTGTACATTTTTTTTAAAAACCTTAAGTAGGTGTTTTTATATCTAAATACGTTTTTTAAATTTATAAATACTCCAGGATTCATCTTTTTAAAAAACAAATAACTTTATAAGTAAGTCATCCATCATTAGTAAGGAGGTTGATGCATTTCCAAGTTTAGTTGGTGATATTATGAAATATATCACGTGTAACAGAAACACTTTATACAATTTTTTTTGTTGATATATTTATAAATGTTTGTTAGAACATTTAATTTAGCTTAGTGGAGGATTTAAGAAAGAATCAGATATCATGGAAATATTTTGTGGAGAAACTAGAGATTTACTTTTTCCCGTGAAGATGCAATTAAAAGCTTAGCACGAAAATGCATTACATTTTCTATCATGATTATCGCGTGTGAAGATATCTATTTGGAGGTCAACATTTATGATGCTTAAACCAATAATTACAAAGATGCATATTACATCGGCCGACGTTCGGATACGGAGCAGAACCAGAAAGTTGGACCATTATCACCGCCCTGACTGCGGCTTCTCAGCCCAGCCCCCCGTCTCTGGGTACCTCCTTCACCATCTATTAATGTGATCTGCCATGCGGTTTAATTAACATCGGCATCCATCTTTATGGTAGCCTCGATATCACGTACCTCGGCCAGCACTCGAATAATCCGTAAAAGACCGACTAAGAAAATATTTCCACAAATTAGCACTCGACCAGTTGGCTTTGTCAATTGAAGTTCTGCAATTTGTGGTGCAGAACCTCTCTCGGAGGCCGCCTCATCACACGCGGAAGTGCCTCCGCCTCCGTTCTCGCTCGGCCAATCGTCTTTTCGCGGTAAAATGCTTCGGCGGCTTCCATTTTGTTGCAAGTCTGTAATTTCCCGAGGAATCCACTGCGAAATTTGCCAGAACGTTTATCTTTAGTATTTTGGCGCGTATACACTGCTTCCAGATCCCGGTACCCATTATACACACCGAGTAGGTATATGATCGTTCAAATGGCGAGGTGGGATACAAATCGCTGATTCGCGACCTGTTCTATGAATCGATTTTATTTCGAGAAAATATGTTACTAACGAATACCACCGATCGATCTATGTATCTCGCCTACTCTCGTCTAAATAACTGACATTACTAGATGCACTCCATCGATCATGTTTAGTATTTTTCTCGCACTGATATGCCGATTTAATTATTTCGAGCCGGATAAATAATATCCCAACACAAAAGAAGTTAATATTTTCCTAAGTGTTCCTGACGGATAAATCATCAGTTTCCCTTGCAGAGTATCCACACCGAGGTGATTAGAGATCGCTTACAAGTATCCCCGCACTCCGCGAGATGATTAAATCGTTCTATTAGTAACGGATAATTGACAACCCCATAATGAAGTCTAACGCGTTACTCAAGACGTGGCTTAAATTAACTTTGACCATTTGTACGGGATAGAGGCGTGCATTACCCGTATTGAAGGAATATATAAAACATTCCGTCAATTTGTTGTGTCATAAGTGATTGTTATTGATGGAAGATCAGCGACCACTCTTCTCCTGGCTCGATTCGAGAACCGTACTCTTTTTTCTCGAAAAGTTATTTATCGTCCCAACACATGAAACATTCATTGTGTCTATCGATGGATACATAACTATAAGTATAATCATTCAAACGCAGATGTGCTTCGAGCAACACACCGATGAGCTTGCACCTACTTACACGACTAACTACACATGTGTATACGTACCTGAAGAATTTTTAATTAAAACGATGGGCGCATGATTTTAATTATGATTTTTTGCGTGGGTACGTACGTATGACCGAGAAATAAAAATTAACGCGAGATTTAAAAGCATCTATGGGCAGATTTCAATGTTATAGCGTACTAACTGGTTGGGTGTGTACCTACAAAATGTATTTTTAGCATTATTATCTTAGGTACGGCAATATTGCGGGGTTCGTGCTGAAAACATTTGGCACATTGTAAAACTCTATATTTTAAGGATAACCATCGTAATTACAACGAGCTTGATTACGTATTATGATTTACAAGACGCATCTTGTGATAGTAAAAAATCGGATTATATCAGAATCATTTATCTATAAAAATAATAAAAAGCAATTGTCGATTTGTACAACATCTCAAGTCATCTAAAGTTATTCACCGATTGATTTGAAATACTGACGCAACCTAACCAACATTTGAATTCGCGCGTATTTTTATATACTTACCTTTGGTCGGGACAGATAATATTTTTAAACACCTTTTATCACAATGGCAGCGCCATCTGTTGAATGCAATACTAAACATTGCTCATGGTGCACAGCGTACTCCTTGAGACTGCTGTCATTTATAATTTCCAGTGTTGCATTGTTGTTTCATGCATTTTCAATATTTTCATTGCTACACTATGTGAAATTAAGCTACAGAAATGTGTAGCTTCTATTTTATTTTTTTTTTCCATTTAACCAGACTTATCCGGAGCAACTGGTCTTCGGCGCAGCTAGTGCAAATAAACAATATTTTATTTACACCAATCGACCACGCTGTTTATAATGAATAATTGAAAATCCTACAAGAAATTAGATTGTAGGTACTAATATAATATGTAGGTATGTAGTAAGTAAAGGTTGGATGGCTAGTTGTTATTTTTTCGGTTACCTGATTGGGATGATATTTGCGTTTTTATCTCAGCTTATATTTATTTTTAGCTTAAGTTTTTTTTTATGTAAAATTGTATAATATATTACTGGCTTTAAATTATTTTTTGACATCTCATCAAAGATGAAGAAGAATATGGAAGTCTGGGCATTTACGGGGCTTACGACCGTCATAGGCTGGTTTAAGTGATCACTTTACACACGTGTAACATTCACCAATTCTACCCATTATTGACAACCACACTACTCAAATTCTTGGAAGTTCTATATATATGAACCAATTTAGAAACCTTGTTCATGAATCACTAAAACTTCACTAGTGACATCTATTGGTGAGATGTAAAGGAGCTTTTTTATTAAGCAGAAACTCTTATATTACACTCAAAATGTTGTAGCTTTAAATTCACAATACGCAATAATTTTTTTGCATTGATTAGCGTGATTAGCTTTAAGTGATCGCATCCAAAAACCGAATCTTTTAACGACTTGTAGAGTTCGTTTTTGATTCGGTTTTTTAATTCGATCACCCATGTATGAACGGTTCACGGCAGGTACTACGTTACCTCTACACGGTAACGTAGTGGTTCAGGCTTAGGCCACGAGTTGGTGGAATCCGGCGTCTCATGATTTTTAAAGATTTCATCCGATTATTACTTCACAATAGCTCGGTTCTCAGAATAACTATTTTTTTCCTGGAAAGCCGCAGCAGTAATTGAAGGTTTATGGCTTCTCGTGTTCGTGGAATCACTTTTATTACATGAAAATAATAATTTGTGGCATTAGATTTTCCTACTGTATTTTACACACGGGGGAAACTACCAGTAGTTTTGTATGACGTGTAAAGAAGAATGGAAACTACTTACTTTAAGTTTTATTTGAACTTCTTCAGTAACTGAGATTTTATCGTCCAACACGCACTCAAAAGCATTGTATTGTATAGTAATGAGGTAAAGCGTAAACGGTTATATAACACATAAATGTACTCAAAATACCTAACTTAGCGCAATACTTAACCTAAGCATCTAAATACTCTTTTGAGTATAAGATGAACTAAGAATGAACATCAATAGTCCTCCTCCGTGGTGTGGTGATAATCGTGTTTAGATCCCGGGTTCGATTTTCGGGAGAGTGAAAAATCATTTTATTGATTTTACACTGTAATAATTATGTTATATTACCCCGGACTAGTCTTAAGTCCTCTGGTAAAAGACTTATTTTGCTTTTAAAATATTACTTGGAATAAATCAAACCTTTTCCTGGAATATGCATAGTTGTGTTTTCTAAAATTTCACCCATTAACATTAATAGTTTCATAATGTAGGTAACATTTAACAAGCATATTCGTTGAGTCATATAATTCCCATAGACCAGTGGTTGCCAACCTTAAGCATACCATGCGCCAATTGATACACAATTGATACAATACAGATGAGGTCAGATACCCTAAACAACAAAAAAAAATCCTTCTATTTTTACCTTTGTGTTTGTAAAATAAGGTAAGAATTAGGATCTGGTTAAGATAGGAAGAAGAATGACCCAATCACTTAATTAAATTGATTAATTTAACGCATTTAAAAAGACGTATGTATATTGGAGTACGAATCTAGCAGCGCGCAATGGCAACACCGATAAAAATATTAGTACGTTTGTAAACATGCCTAAAGTAACATTTTACTTGATTCAGACACCTAGAAGTTGAAAATTTCGAAGTATATACTGATTGAACTCAGATCACATTGATGTTTAAAATATTTTGAGGATTCAGTAATGAAGGCCATTAAAAAAGGTGGATACAAGGGTGGAAATCAATACTTGTAATCATTTTATGCGCCACGTTTTGCGCACGCACCACAGTTTGGCCACCCCTGCCATAGACTTTTGAATTAAGACTCATCAGTCGTGAGACAAAAAGGCTTCAGTGTGCGATAGGTATTTCCTCTTAGTACGAAGCTCCATACATTGCAACACGAGATACTTGTACTGAGGCAGTAATTCTACATTTCACACATTAATTTTTATGCCGAAGCGAGTCATCAATAAGGTCCAGAATATTCGAAATATAATAGGGCTTGGCACCTAAAAAGAATTCAGAATCAACGACGCCCGTTTCAGCTGCACGAATCAATTGATTGCTTTCGATTTGTGGGACTATTTTGCTTACCGAAAATTAAATTGTTAGCTTGTTTCGGACATCAAAGCAACCGACTAATGGAAATGTTGATTAGTTTTGATCAATCGTCGAATACCTACTGTTGAAACACATTATAATGCCTCATGTTCGACGTACATATTATCGTTTTAAAATGAATAGATACAATTTAAGCCTGTGTTTTAGGATGAATGGGTGCTCTTTATTTCATTTTATTTTATTTTTATTTTATTAACGGTTAATGCCTTTAAAAATATTAGCAAAAATATGTACAATAACAATAAAGAATACACTAATCAAAATCATCACTATCAAGACATTCAGATTGGTGCAATAAAAATAAACTCTGTCTAAACTCACAAAAATTACAAATTATGAGTTTTTATAAAAACATAAAGTTACTTCCTTTTAATTACTCGATCAAAAAGTATAGGTAACAAGAATCGGTATAGTAAATAGAAAATCTAGATATAACCTCCGATACCAAACTCAGCTCTCTATCGCACACAAATAAATAATAAAAATACAACAAAAGTATGAGAATGCTGTACCCATAATCTCAAAACTTACTATAATAATTTTACAGGAGAGCGTTTTTACGACTTAACGTGTAACATTTTCAATAATAATGATATTTTCAGCATTTTATTTTTTTATTTTTGCTAGTTCCATTATCTCTTTTTCAAAATAAGATAAAATTGTATTTAATTTTTTTATATATAGTAACCGAAACGTAGATCAGAAAAATAATCGATTAGAGTTAAAATACTTTTCTAGATAAAATGTTGCTCAATTTTTACGATTTAATTTGAACATGAATATTTAATGTATTAAATACAATTAAATTTAAAAAAAAAATAAGAATATTTTTCACAGTACAATACTATTTTATAATATTTTTTTCTTTCGGTACAATTTTGAAATTACATATTACATATACTAAATATGGACTAAAACTTTGCAAAAAGCGAGCGTTTGTTGAAATATGATCTTTTGTCAAAATTTAAGAGAAGCATACTGGTGACCAAACGTTTCCGCATATTAACTCAATTTCGAATATTTTTGGAAATTGTGCACATTTAATGCGAAGAGAACAAAAATAATCCATTTTAATTTGCCTCATCAAAATAAAAATTAAATCATTTAACAAAAAAAAAGAAATCCAGTAATGTATGTACCACCGAGGCGTTCTTTTGTTTTTATAATATATTTCGTTTAGCGAAAAACTCATTTTATTCAAAAATATTCTAATCATGTAATCTGCATATAAATTTATATTTTAAAATAATTGTATATGGTTAAAAATAATAAAGCTGTAACCGTGCCAAATTTCCCACTAACTTATACCGCACATAACATAAGAACCTCTTAATAATTATTAATGTGTTTCCTATTAACGCGGCAACGGAATACGTCAATTTGTCGTATTCTGATCCCGCGCGTAAGGTGGGTTTATTATTTCCCACGTATGTAATGAGCTCCCATCGCGTTTTATCGACCACCGTCGGCTGGAAGGCCGCCACCGGAATGGCGCGGCCGGGCAGAGTGGGTGCGTCCTGGGCCGGGTTACGCTGGCTCCGAATAATTACATTTGAGAGTTATGGGCCCGATCGGAATGCAATCTGTTCGGATAACTGGAGTTACTTCGGCGATTCTCGCTGCTTTTCGTAAGTAGTCGTAATGTCAAAAATTTCAAATCTTTCAAAGACTAATAGTTTTAGTAGGTAATCATTTAAAATAATGTGTTATTTTATTTATTTTTCCATGCTATTTTTTTTATTTATTTAACTAACTAACCATCACGCTGCTTCCCCGCAGGGGTGGGCAGAGAGAATGGAACACCACACCACTCTGTCCTTGCAAACATTATTCGCCTCTTCCACGTTCATGCATCTCCTCATACATACCCGCCGATTGTTTCTACTCCTAACCTGACCACTTTCAAGTATTTACCATACTTGATCGTGTCAAGTTTTTCTCGGTCTTCCTCTCTTTATTTATTTAAGTTTTACTATTTTTTAAGTCTATTGTGACACGTGTTTCGTTAAAGTATATTTTTTTAAACTTTTTTTTTAAATTTTACATACTGAAGTAATACTATATCCTAAATAAAATGCTGGTAATATAGAAATCGTTAGGAAAATCATATAAATTCTCCTTTAAACTCTCGTCAAATCATATACCCCCTCTTGTCACTTCCCCCGCTTTCGTATACCATAAATCGTATTTATTTTCACCCGTGTTTATTCGGGAGTAGTCTTTTCTGCAGGTAAAGTTTTCTTGAGTCATCTCGGGTGTGGACATTTTCGCATATAATAGCCACCCGAGTATACTCGGGCATGGTCCTTAAGCAGTTCGGCTGTCCAAACTCAAAACACAGTAAGGGACATTTTTTTAAGTACGTTTTTTTTTGCATTTTTGGACTAAGTAGAATCTAATTAGTCCAAAAATGTCCCTTACTGTGTTTTAAGTTTGGACAGCCGAGTTGAAGATGTAAGATTTGGAGGGAAAATCATTATATTAATAATAATGTTGAATAATTTAAATAGCGCCATTCTTGTAATATCGTAGTCGTACTAACAATACGTAAAATGTTCAGGAGGGCCATTTAAGCCACTTTTGCTTGGCAAGAAAATAACTAAAACATCAATGTAGTTAATTATTTTCAACAAGTCAACATATTATACTTCCGAGTTTAAAATCCTTTGGAATTTTTTCAGGGCAATATTAAGCTAGTAAGGTATCAAATAGTCAATGATCACGTTTTTGTAAAAAAAAATGCACTTTGTCACTTTCTCATGTATGACTACGATATACTACCTCTAGGGCGCTTACACATACGTGAATTATGATGTAAAAATGATAATGATAGATACAAAATATTAGAATAGTAAAAAAGAAGTCTGGGGATGGGTGCAATACGGCTCCTGACAAGCAAAAGACCCACCTGCAACTGAAGCATTCTGAAACATCTAGGAAAATATAAAAAAAAAACTGAAGACTGCTGGTCCGTTTAATGACGAAAAGGTGATTGAGTTTGAAATTGCCAAAATCGCGGACATTCAAATTTGAAGAAGCAAGTGCGTTGCATTATTACCTGCCATATAATTATTAGTCATTATTATAAATTCCGTTGGAAGATAGTTATCCGAGCCACGTTCGACATGAGCAAAAAATCCAGAGTGGCGGATATTAACGCAATAACAATGAAGGCAAATGCACACTTCATTGGATTTCATTATACCGTACGTCGCATGAAAAATCCTTCTCATTTTTTAGTACCGTCTTACGAATTATTAATTTACGATATGAAAATCCGTTAAAATCTCGAGAAAGTAAGGTTTGTCACTTAAAATATGAAAACGTGCTTTCCTTGAGATGAATCGGTGTCCAACTACTATGTATTTTTACCAACTAACTAACTAACAGAGATAAAAGAATGCTACACCTATCTGTCTTAGCAAAAAAATCATTTAACAAAATAGAAAGAGAATCTTATAATATTTTTTTATAAGTTGATTTGGTTTTATTGCATACACATCCAGAAATTTTTAGACAAGCAATTTAAGCATAATTTTTTTAAAGATAATTCAAAAATATATAAAGAAAACCCCATTCCATTTAAAAATAAAGCCTTTATTTACGAGATCATTCTAAAAATTTTAGCAAATAAGTTCCAAAAATATGAGTAATGTGGTTGTCATTTATAGATAGTATGGTGAATGTTGCACGTGTGTAAAGTGATCACATAACCAGTCTTGACAGAAGATAAACCATGTTATAATATGTCAAAGTCCAGACTTTCATATGCTTTTTCATCTATATTGAGATGTCATAATATAAAAATGAAATCCTTAAAAACAGCGCACTGGACATGGAAGGCTTAATCTGAGACTATAGTGTTATGTATTTATTTATTTTATCTGTTGAATTTATTTTTTATGGATTTATTTTGTCTATGGAATTGTACAGCTTAACATTTAAATATTTACATCAACAAAAATAGTTAAACTTTATAAACTTAATTAACTTTGTTTTTACCACTTTTTTATGAAAAGAATTTAACCTACCGGTTTCGACAAGAATCTTGTCATCATCAGGGTTTATCTTAATTCAAAAACATATGTTTTTGAATTAAAATAAACCCTGATGATGACAAGGTTCTTGTCGAAACCGGTAGGTGTTATTATATTAATAAAAAAAACTGGTGAAAACAAAGTTAATTAAGTTTATTAAGATTATAAAATGTGCCTCAAAGTACGTATCTGCGGAAAACATTCGAGAAAAAATAGTTACATTATTAAAAATAACGCCAATTAAACAATTCCACATTTATGTTATAATAACTATTAAAACTATTATTGACTTATTATCGTAAAAATATTTGTAATGTAGCAGAATTTTGTAATATACAAATCATCCTGTACGCGGGTTTTGCCGAAATTATTATGATTAGAATTAAGCAAATTAAATTCCGATTCGTTTAATAACTTCTTTCCCATAATTCATCACCTGTCTGAAAGTCTCTTGTCTGTTGATGATTATGTGAGAACAACTTATACAGCAAGAAAAAAATCCTAATACTCTTTCGTAACACTGCTTTTTAATTAATAAATTTTGATGAATCCACCCAAACAAGTAAAATATACATAAAAATTAGTATTTTGTACACGGGGAAGTCATTAAATTATATGCCTCTCGAGGCATACCTTATCCGTGTCAAAATATCGTAACAAAGGCGATATAAATAATGACCTCTTTCAAACATATTCTACTAACATATGAGAACAAAAGAACTATGACCCGCGAGAACAATGAAATGTCATCATTTTTTCTTCACCCCGTCCGCAAACGAGATTCTGAGATATTTTTTATATCTTTTTCTTCTATAATATCACGTGGATCATAATCAGATTATATTTCTAAGAACGTTAGACACCTAGTTAGGTTTATTGACTGAAAGCTTTATTACAATTCACACCGCGTGGCTCTCTCTTAGAGCTTTTTAAAATGATTATTATTTTTATTTTATATTTTTAATGTTTTACGCAGATGCTTTGTGGTACATTTTATAATATCTTTAGAAAATAATTAGATTTTGTTTTCACCACTTAGTAGTGGTGAAAACAAAGTCTATTAATTTTATAAAGATATGATTGTTATTTTTTTATATTTAATCACACGTTAATACAAACAGTCACATGACCTTACATTTTAACATCTCAAGAAGAATATAAAAGTTAGGGCATTTACATGGCTTATGGCATATCATAGGCTGATTGTATTGGATGTCGAAATGTAAAAATAATATCTAAGTGGCGAAAACCCAGATTTATGAATTTGGACACACTCAAAATATTGCGAGTCTTACGACTAATTACATAATAAAATTCAATTCCTTCTTCTCACTCTTATTCCCAGGTAATGGTGCATAGGGTACTGCATGGTATTGGTGTACAGTTATCTGGATCGTTAATTAATTCTCGTTTTCCGATAGCTTCATTTAAACTTTTCAAATAAAAATTTATATAGCGTTGCGAAGCTACGTATATGGAAACATCTTAACATCCTAATTGTTCTAACGGTGGGTGTAAATCATCATTGATACCAATACTTTATTATATGACCTTTAAAACCATGAAATCAAAACATACAACTTAATAACCTACGTTCATACCTACTTTCATTATTAAAAAATATGAAAAGGTATCTTTTGTATATTCGTTATTCAGTTACACATTGCTAACATATCAAAACACATAGCAAATATATCGATTAAAACTTTTCTCACAGTTTCGCACGGATACTTGGATAATTTAATAAAGCAACGCATGTATTGTGCAGATTGTCCCAAGGGTCGATGGTGAATTATGCTTCCTGTAATATGAGAGCACCCATACGGCCGACTCGGCGCTATGTTCTCCTGGTTAGGACACTGTCGGACAGCTTACAGAACAGGCTGCTTTATGCTGACATTGTAATATGTGAATCTGCGCAAGGCGACATTGCGGAACCTTCAACAAACGGTATAAATAATTACGCGTGCCTATAGTCTTTAATTAAATTTAATCAGCTAACTTGCAAGAATCTTAGTATGTGTATAATATTTCACGACTTAACGTAGCGCGTAATGCACGCAGCTTTATCTTGTTGTGTCTTACATAATGGTGATAATTTCGAATTCAACCAAAAATATAAAATAGAAGGTTTAAAATATGTTTGTGCTGCTAAAATTTTATTTACATATTTTATCAAACCACCAACATATTAAGATGCTATATGCAAACTTAGTATTTCAAACATATTTAGGTTTTTTAAAAATATTGTAGGTACTCGATCTCAA
The DNA here is from genome assembly GCF_059751285.1 of Brachycentrus maculatus. Taxonomy (NCBI): domain Eukaryota; kingdom Metazoa; phylum Arthropoda; class Insecta; order Trichoptera; family Brachycentridae; genus Brachycentrus; species Brachycentrus maculatus. Next base: position 2,341,116 of record NW_028280793.1, read on the forward strand.
AATTGATAAACTAACTAACTAACCATCACGCCGCTTCCCCGCAGGGGTAGGCAGAGAGAATAGAGGGCCACACCACTCTGTCCTTGCAAACATTCTTCGCCTCTTCCACGTTCATGCATCTCCTCATACATACCCGCCGATTGTTACGACTCCTAACCTGACCACTTTCAAGTATTTGGCATACCTGATCGTGCCATGTTTTTCTCGGTCTTCCTCTGCTTCTTTTCCCGCTAACATTCGCCTCATAAATTTGTTTTACCGTTCTTTCCTCACTCATTCGTTCTACATGTCCAAACCATCTCAACACACCTTTCTTAATTTTATCGATAATGCTTATCTTAGCTTTGCATTCTTTCCTTATTTCACTATTCACACATCTATCATACATCGTTTTGTTACACATTCTTCTGAGAGATCGCATTTCTGATGAAAGTAGACTGAATGCAGTCGAAATGCGATCTCTCAAAATTGATAAAGAAGGAAAAATGGAATATGGAATATGGAAATGGAATCATATGGTGTTTGAAAATGATGCATTCGGAATGCATCGAAACACGTGTCGCAGAAGATTTTAAGAAATAGTGGTATTTACTAATTAAAATTTTACTGGATATTAGGGCTTATACAGGTATACAGGGCTTACAATCTAGTATGGGCTGGTTTAAGTGATCGTTTTATGCAGTGTAACATTCACATTCCTCCCATGAATGACAACCACACTGCTCATATTTCAGAAGTTGTATTATTCCTTTCATTCCCACATGCGAGCTCTCAGTTTCATATTTTGTTGAGTTAAGTAGGTTTTAATTTTATTTAGAAAAGACGAAATGTTAGTTGTAATTTTCAGTCAGATTATGAAGTATGTACACAGTTTGTTCCTTTCGTCACTGTACGAAATATACAGGTAATTGATATAAAAAATATTTAACCACATTAGCTGGATCAATTTGGCAGTATGCAGTTGATTTTCCACTGTGTGGTTTATGAAGAATAACACGAATATTTTTATATTAACTGTGTACTGAAGTCTGAAGGTTGGCAATCATCATAACAATTTTTACATTGTCTGCCCCGCTCTAAACAGGGACTAAGTGCTACAGTGAAATCACTCTCTCGAGTTCTTAAGCCAGGATATACGTCTTCTTTCTACGCTGCGTTTACTGTCCACTTTGCCCTGTAATACAATACGTATTACTTCGTATTTCACTCTTCTCATAAAATGGCCCAAGTACTCTATCTATCTTTCCTTTATAGTATCTTTGACTTCTCTCCCTTTTCCCATGGGTCTTAAAACATCTTCGTTTCAAACTCTCATCTATTGATAAGAATATTGTAATAGATTTGAGACTTTACAATACTTAACTTGTTGCTATGAGATGATTTGGCATCTCAACATAGGGGCTTACGATCTGTCATAGGCTGGTTAAGTGATAACTTTACCCATGTGCAACATTCACCGATTCTACCCATGATTGACAACCACACTACTCAAATTTTTGGAACTCATAGAAATATTCATCAACCTCGTGACATAGTACATATGAGTTCAAGCTCTGTATATTTTGAGCCAGTGTAAATGCCTAGACTTCCATATTCTTCTTCATCTATGTTGAGATGTAGAAATTGTAAAAAATAACTATTAAGTGGAGACGATCCAGATTTGCGAACAAGTATTTGGACACACTCAAATGCTATAAAATAATTTGGCATTAGGTAGTCGATTTAGCACTTTGAACTTGATAAATTATAATTATATTCTTAAAATTTAGAAAGGGATGTATCGGTAGTGTAAAGGCAAAGGGGTATATCTGTCTCAGACCAAATTTTACAGGAGAGCTAAAACAAACTTGTGAAATTAAGTAACTCATTTGTTTTATGTATTTTTATATGTTCATATCTTAATAAAACGAAATAAATTTTGCAACTACAGCTATATCCTTTTGCTGGATTATGGAATATACTATTTTAGACATTTTATGGAAAAACTTGACAGATATACCCCTTTGTCTTTACACTACCGATATATGTTAACATAAGTGTTCCTTACATATTATTTTTAAAGTTTTTTTTTGTCACAGGCAGGCATCTCTTGTAAATTATCATAATATCATTAAAAAAACTGAAGAAACACGATTCTGACTGTCGATTTTTACATTTCATAATTTATCAAAGGCCATACTTGTCTCCTAAGAAGCTGTTTTATCGTTGGTCCAACCGCAGCTCCAACCAATTAACGTATTCCTTCCTTCGAGTGATCCAACATGACCCCACAATCCGAGTCCTTATTCCCCGTACGAGTATGTATCTAATTTGCGATAAAATTCAATTATCAGGTAGCTCTCGACTCAATAATGGGGCAGCATAATAATGTGCGGCGCTTTGAATTCCGTCTTTTATTTTACTCGCATATTTCCCAGTCAGTTCGTGATTATTTGAAACCGCAATTTCATCTCCTTAAATTTACAACGGCATATCTGCCGCAACTTGTCGTACATTGCGTCTATATTTATTATTGACATTTCTTAATGGGATTCGAAGAAATCCGGCAAGATTTTTTTTACTTATTTATTTTTTTACAAAAAGGTTAATAATATTAGTATATAACCACACACTTGGTGAGTGGTTATTGATTTTCGTAAAAAAAAGGAAAAATGACTTACCACAAAGTAAATTATTTAAATATTAATAATATTGAGAATATAGTTATTTGTATTTTAATTAAAATAAGTTTTATTCAAATACCATTTTCCCACAAATTCTCATATGGATTTATATTATCCACTGACACTTCGTGATGGAATTGCATTTTTAATATATTATTAGATTAAAACCAATATTTTTAGCTTTTCCACTTTATTTTTATTTGACCAGTGACCGGGTTTCGTCGTGACCGACATCATCAGACTGGTGGTGACCAGTCTGATGATGTCGGTCACGACGAAAGCCGGTCGCTGGTCAAATAAAAATAAAGTGGAAAAGCTAAAAATATTGGTTTTAATCTAATAATATATTAAATTCTCATATGTACCATTTATAAATATACCTAGTTTTCATCTGAACAATTTTCAGAATGCTTAATGGCGTAATAAAATCATTTCCAAGGTAATGCTTTGGCGGCAGGGCATATAAAACCTTGTGGCAATTTGTTAAGAAAGTCCCAAGAAAGCTTCGCGGAATACAAGGGCCAACTAACACGACTCGGCACGATAAATTTCTCAAAACAAACTAGCCGAGTCATACGACGGCCGCGTGTATCGCAAATATTTCACAGCCAACTCAACACGGGTGGAATTAGTGCTCCTATATTATCTTCTGGGATCCTGGTATTGAAAGTCATCCTACATAATAATTCTAGAAGATTCATATGGAGAATTTTATTGAAAAACGTTTTGAAAACGTGGAGTTAGTAATCACCTAAAATATTACGAGAAGCCTTTGAAAAAATCCCGTTAAATAATTTCTAATTTTATTTTTAAATTCACTTTTTGACAATTAAACAAAATATACAATTGGATAAATTATGAATTACAGAATTTCAAAGGAATGAAAACATAATATTTTGTTGGTACTGTTCGAATATAATGGAAACGCTTTTCTGTGATCAGTGTACTTGTGGTTTAATGGAAAAGAAAGGAAATCAAAAGGACATATTTCAACATGTTTAATTTCACAACGCTTGTTAATTAAAAATAAAAAAATAATAAAAAATCCATGAAACTATAAAATCGAAAACATTAAAAACGCTTAATGACACCAACTGTCAAAAATACATTGTTTGCCGTAAGCAATGTTTAAGATTGTGTATGTAACTGTTACGGTTAACAGATAGCGCTGCCATTGCGATTGACAAATCTGTTTTTACCCGTCGAAAGAAGCCACACGTGTTGTTATTTATTGTTTCGGTATTCACTTTGTGGTAAGACATGATGAAATTGTAAAAGAAAAACACTTGTTTTTTTTACCTACTTGAGTTATATTTATTTTATTTTAACGACTTGTTTCGGAAGCTATGCTGCCATCTTAAGGTCTAAATATAAATATAACTTAAAAAGTAAAAAACAAGTGCTTTTCTTTTACAATATTTACTATCATTTTTGTAACTTCTCACCTTTCAATGACTCTTTTCTTTACAAAACCATATATTTATTTCGAAGATAAAAATTCAATTTTCAATACCAAAACATTGTTTTAAGAAAAAAATTCATTACGTTAAATGCTATCTGGGTTTAAAGAAAATTAAGTCGCGGGATTTATCCCCCTTGACAATAAAAAATATTGCAACGAGTATCCTACATGAAATGGCAGATAGAAGGACATACCTGTAGGTAATACATAAATGTACAATGTGCATACATAGTATGTGCGAGTGTACCTACTACGTAACTATAATAATAGAGTCGGCCGGTGCAATGGCCATAATTCACTTTCGCGCATTTGTCTCATAAAGTCACATTCCTTAGATGTACAATAAAGGCTCTGATGGGAGAACTATTTCGCAATTGATTTATGAACATTATTGCAGGCCTCACTTTTCCACGCTTTATCCACAATCTTGGTTGCTATTCCTGTACCATTTCGTATTAAAATAACAATTTTTATACGAATTTACATAAACTTCTGTCTTTTGTGTGGAGTTTATATAAAATGTAATACAAATATAATATGTATATAAACCTTCCTAAACATAATATCTAAAACACTTGTTTCAAGGTTTTTCCAAATAGGTTGGAAAAAAACCTTGAATAATTTCATGTTAAAAGTTGAAAATTGGTATCACAACATCCTAAGTAATTTGACAAACTCATTTTAGCCATTGATATCTAAACATGGATGAAGAAGAATGTGGAAGTCTGAGTATTTACAGGGCTTATAACATGTCGTAGTCTGATTCAAGTTATTATTTTATACGGGTGCAACATTCACAATTCTGCCCATGATTGACAACCATACTATTAAAATTTTTGGAACCTGTATATAAATAAATGAATTATATTATTGACACGTTGTTTCATATGTGAGCTTTTGGCAGCATCTATGGTTGAATTGCATGATTTTTTTTATTTCGCAAAGACCTTTATGAAAATGTTTGCAAGATTCTTCCTGAATTATTCTACATACTGGGAGACGCCATTTAAAACCATTCCAGTCAGATCAAATTGTATAAATTCATATACGTGTGTGTATGCTTATGTGGTAAATCGTTAATTTTATATCATTTTTATATTATGTACGAGTATATACCATAAGATCCTTAGAGACTTGCACACTTCACATCAAGGTTTGGAATAAAGATCAAGAAAAAGAATAAGGAACTGTTTTTTTTCTTTCTCATATTCAATTTGCAATGGTCAATAAGATACACCTTAGATATCTCGCTTGACATTCAATAGGGTATAAAAAAAGTTATAAATGTTTTTTTAATTTGACTTTCAATGAAAACTTTGCGTATGTGGGAAAATGGTCACTACAATGGATTTTGATTATACTTTTTTTTAAGTGACAGGTAGACAGACGGGTACCAATTGATTATCATTATTAGCATATTCGTACATGGCCGCAGAATTTTTTATTTTATTTTGTAGGTTAAATCCTATAATGTTTCGCTTTCGGAGATCTTTATTTAAGGTCGATCCAAATTATAATTAATTGAAACGTGATAAACTGAAAACCCAATTTAATACGTCAGCGATCTACCTGCGGACGCGTTAAATAAACTTTATGGACCTCTTATTTTTGCATTCATTACTTTTAACTCACTAAATTCTACACTTTTAGGTGACCATAAAATATCCTCTGACTTAAAGTTTTTTTTAAATGCAAATATAAATTTTCGGTGAATAAATGTTATTTTTATGGGCATCCTCTTTTTTAAATACTTCAATACCTCGCGATTTCATTAAACTCAGCATTTTAAATTGCATTTTCAGAATTAAGGTGGCTCTTGCAATATACATATAAAATATCTACTGAAACGTACAAAGTAATAAAGTAAATAATTTATATTAATTTTAAATATATTATTTTATTTCATTCATTGATTCGGCAGTCGCTTTGTGGTAGGTAATATGCATTTTTTGTTTAAATTTTATTTGGTTAATATTACTATTTTTCAAAATCTATTTTTATATTTCATAAAACGATATTTGAAAATGATACGGAATTCATCAAAAAACCTGCCATTACAGATTTTAAGAAACAGTGGTATTTACCAAGTAAAATTACATTTAAAATATTGCTTGTCCTGAAATTGGCGTCGCTGGTTCGATTCTTTCTTAAATCACTTGCAAAATTTATTCAAGAAAGATTTATTTTCAATTGGTCTGGGTGTTTGTGATGTATTTCACATTTACCGTTCCTATCCTTACTATCCTACCTGCAGATAAGCTTCTAAAAATAAAGGCTTTGCAGGTTATTCCTTTGTACAAAAACAACGACAAAATAGTTTGTTGAGATGTCAATGTAAATAACACTTTAGTAGAGAAAGTCAGATTTGAGAACAACAATTTTGACACACTCAAAATATTGTGATACAAAAATATTTATTTATTGATTTGGCGTTTATTTTGTAGAACTCCATTTTAATTTATGTATTAATCAAACACAGATAGTCTTGAGTCTTCTAAGTGGTATTTTATTGTCAAAAAACATATAAAAATTTATATTGTTTCGGCTAGTAATGGCATTTTCAAACGAATATGAATGTGAATGTTAGTGTGAGATCTGTGTTTGAGAAATAAAAAGACTTTGTTTTTTGATCCATTCACATTTTTATTAAAAAGCAACAAGTGTAGGCAACAACCTGTTGCCCTCTTCAGGGTTTAATTTATCACTAAACATATAGTTAAACTAATTTAGTCATAAATTAAACCCTGAAGAGGGCAACAGGTTGTTGCCGAAACTAGTTGGTTGTTAATAAAAATGTGAGTGGATCAAAAAACAAAGTCTTTTTATTTCTCAAAATAATATATCAAAATGATCCACAAAGTTAATGCTTTCAATATTCGAAACATTAATACATACATTTACTTTTCAACCCAAATTTTCATTCAAAGCCTCGCCTTATATCGTTATACAGAGTTTCATTGATTTCCAGTAAGCTACGAGTTCTTTGTAACAAGAGTTTTTGACCCCCGACCTAGAGCACATTGTATTGAACACGCTGCATCGTGACGACTGATTCATCTGTCTCGCAGATCGATAGATTACACTCATTCCATTTAGAACTGTCGCCAGTCGACGCAACCGCGCAAATAAACAACGACCCTTCGCTTCGTTAATTATAATGCCGGTTACATGGGTATGTACCTTTCTTCTCGGCGTCTGTGCTTTGCCCGCTATTTTCCTACTTCTTGCGCGAGAATTTACTTATCGAAGACATGCTAATGCCGCAAACTGTCTCCGTAAGTGACTTAGTGAGGCAGAACCTCATTTGCATTCTACTGCTACCTCCACAATAGCTGCGAAAAGAGAAAGATTTATTGTATAATACTTAAGTATATCGGATGAGTAAAATCGTTACTTTCCTCATAAAAAAAGTTTAATAATTATTTTATTATTAGATTAAAACCAATATTTTTAGCTTTTCCACTTTTTTATTTGACCAGCGACCGGGTTTCGTCGTTACCGACATCATCAGACTGGTCATCAGACCAGTCTGATGATGTCTCATTCCACAACCGTCCAGTTTCAATTTTAGAATGGCGTTTTAAAACTGCAATGAATTATTTTTTACATCATTTAAATAAATGAATCTATTTGAAATGGTGCTACAGCCTGTCTCGTATAACGCTGCAGCGTGTTTTATTGTGTATAAAATTGTCCGAAACCAAAATAGGAATTTAGCACGTAGAATAAGTTCGGTCGGCAGCGCTAAGGCCTATTGTTCGGCGCAAGTAGTGACAGATACCTCGGGGAGGCTGTGTAAGGTGTTCGCAGCCTCCGACTCCCAAACGAACGGCTGCAGCCGATATTCAGGAAATTAGCATGAGTCGTGACTAGAGCTCCCGACTCGCTTTACAGGAGGACGTTCTTTGGCGACCGCTGTCATTTATTCCCGTGTACATTCATTTACTTTCCACACTTTGCGGCCGACTTCTTTACATACGTTTATTCCTTCCCGCTCTGTCTGCTGTGACCGAAACACGAGCGAGGCTTTTAATCAATCCCAAAATAGAACCTGCAGAGTATATTTCTGGGTAAAGAAAATATGTCTGCTGTGCTTGTCATTTTGTTGTTTTCATCTCTCGAATCTCACCGAAATTTTAGTTAATTGGTCATAAAATAATTTGTTAATTAATAAAGATCTAAACAGTTGTTAAGCAACGTATTTTCTTTGGTATGTGTTGTTTTTTTATGAATAAAATGTATAAAATATAGCATACATCTTATTTACTTTAAAAAAATGTTTATTCAACCATTCATCATATGAATATAACTATAACAGATGTGGAATATTTGTGGAGAGTTCTCATTTCGACACATGTTGATCCTTATAATGAAAAACAACAGGCTTTCTTGAAAATAGTATTACGCTAAACGTAGTATCATAGTATGCTAAATATTGTGATTCGTTAAAAAAATTACGTCAAAAAATATACAAAAATTCTTAAAAACAATGTTCATGAGTTATTTTAATTAAGAGAAACATCTAGACAAAATTATCGTTGATTTTGACAGTAGTCAGTATTTTAATGATATAAAATAAGAATACAAACACTTCATTACTAAAGTTTATTATTATTTACCTATAATATCAGAAATGACAATAATTAGGTGTGGAGGGAAGGTGTCAACAATTCCCCTATTTATCCCGATATTTTAATGATATGATATTTTAAGTTATAAAAAAATATGGAATATATGTCGCATTTGAATAAATATGGACCATTTTTAGGAGATTAATCTTGAAGAAAATTTTTAAAACATTTTACAATAAATATAATATTATACATTTTAGGTTAATTGGAAGAAATTGCCACTACGCATCAATTCCTCTTTTTTATAAAACTAATTACATTGATGAGAAAATAAATAAATCATTCTTATTAAGATGAAAACTCATAAAGACCACTGAAAAAAAAGCAATTACGGATTGTCATTTGTAATGGTCGATCGTATATGTACATTATGCACAAGAAATAGGTTTCATTCGTATTGCTGAACTGGGCACGGAGATATCTAAATGTCAGTTATAAATAATTATTTTCCGGAAAATAAACCAGTTTTCTATGAGAAGATGACTTATCCAATACATTTTCTGTTTGTACTGACATCATTACCAGAAAAGTTTTACCGTGATTCCGTTTTCTATGCACATCTTATATATTGATTTTCCTTTGTATACTGTGATGGAATATGAATTTTAAAATATGCATGTTATTATGTTTGATTTTCGGTATTAATTTTCATCTTATGGTATAGAGAAACTGCTCTTCTAAGATCGTCTAGTTCCTGATGTTGATGTTGATGGTGATGAAAAGTATAATTATACGTTCAAACTCGCAGAATACAACAGCTTATATGTATAAATGCTTAGTATGTTTTCATATATTACTGAGATCATCTGTTGTTCTTGAAACACGAAGTTTTTTATAAAAAATCAAGGGTGGTTTTAGTGATTGTTTATTAAAATATTTTACCATTTTTAAGTATTCAAATAATAAGATGAAAAGACAATTAATTTTATCAATAGGGTTTATTTTGTTTCTGGTCTACGTAGTTTTTGGGGATGAATAGTATTGCGAAAATCAGTATTAGTTTAATATGCAATAAAATAAATATGCAGTAAAAAAATCTTTTTTGAAGCGCATAAATTATACATGATAACTTCTAAGATTCACTATGAAATCAATTTAAGTAAAAAAACTTATTTTGTTTTATTTTAATTTATCGAATGTCGCCCTTTGTCTACATGCTTGCAGTCAACAATAATTTCCTTCTTCTCTTGGTAGTAGACAGATATCAAGGTTAGATAAGGTATCGCTTAAACGTACAAGCGATTTCAATTCGAAACTCTTCCAATTGGACTAGAGCTCTCCTACATGCAGCCAATAGTGCCAGCAACACAACCGATCCTTAGACTTTAATTAATGGTATTTCTCTATCTCCAACTACTTTGCATACTTTTTACCCGAGAGATTATAAAGCCTCCGTGGCCCGAGCGCGTACACTCCATACGGCCTTTCCGTTTTAAACCTCCATTGCTCCATTTACACTCCAGAATCAACCGTCTTCATTATGCATTTTCTTAGATCGTGATTCCTATTCGGTTTATTTTATTGTAACTTAAGGACGCTTTAGTTAAAGCCTTATCCTTTTTTAAATACAATGAGATGACCTTAAATTTGTAGTTAATCCATTTCAGGGCCGATTTTCTCATTTAAATAATGTATCGAAATACATATATTTATTTATCATTTATTTTGAAATAACGTGATGATTTAAATAAAAAAGTAAAACAGTTCTATATAATCATTTAAACATAATTTACGTAAACACAAATGTGTTTTGAAATGGTTTAGAGGGCTAGAGATGTTCTCGAAACTAGTTGTGTTTGCATTATTAAAACATTTTGAGTGTGTACAAATACTTGTTCACAAAATCTGGATTTTCTCCAATTACAGGAGCCATTTTTCATATTATTTATCTCACCAATAGATGTCTCTAGTGAACTTCTATTGATTCAAGAACAAGGTTTCTTAATTGGTTCATATATATAGAGCTTCCAATAATTCGAGTAGTGTGGTTGTCAATAATGGGTAGAATTGGTGAATGTTACAAGTGTGTAAAGTGATTACTTAAACCAGCCTATGACGTAAATGCCCAGACTTCCATATTCTTCTTCATCTTTGATGAGACGTCAAAAAATAATATGCGTTATTAAACATAAAAATGATACTATATAAGTGTTTAGTTTTTATATGAATAACTTTCAGCTACACTTATGAGCTGTAATATGATAATAGGTGCTTGCATATTATACAACCGAATGAGATGAATTTCTATGATTGAGGTAGTTGTAATTTATACTGTTGTTTAATGTCAATATTCTCATTATGTCATGTTCGCTATTAAGTCCGAAACGACTCGTTTCGAAGGGTTACAAACCTTGTTCATCACATCATCTTTTTTTTGTTCTGATATATCGGTTTTACTCATGCGGGACTGATTTGCTTGTACTATAGACTGTTGGGAGGACGTACAACTGTTTCTATTAACAGCCTTTTGTCTGGTACCGTTGTCGCCACGCGTATTCGCTAAGAATGCTCCGAGGCTGGGGAACGCTCTTACCTCTTCCATTTTCTCAGCTCCTGTTCACCAGCACTATATTTTTTAATAATGACTCAGATCTAGCTACGGCTTTTGCAACACCGCATATAGTGCCCTACTTAGACTCCAACTTTACAATTTATTTAGCCTATTCCTATTTGTGGGTTGATTTTCTCTGTTTACTATAATTTCATGTCATTCATGAGTGAAAATTCAAAGCAAAAACACTCGCTGTCTTGCTTAAGGCAAGTTTAAAAGATGGATTTCCAATTAGTTTTTCCACTGCTGAATGCCACTCCCAGGAAGACCTCAAACTTATATAAGTAAATGATAGACACTTATTATTTAAATTTGTTTCCATTCAAGATTTTGTTGACATTATTTATGAAAAAAAAATAAAAAAAGACAAAAAACCTGCGTTCCTTATTGCGGAATGATAAATAAGAATTCAAATGAGTTTACAACCATTTATTACCATAAAAATATAGTTTTAAAGACCGTAAAAATTAGTTTAATGTGACAAATGTCACGCTCAAGATGCCGTGCGTACCCCATGATTCAAAAAAACCTTGATGTACATATGTATATCGCTCACTCCTTTCAACAACGTCATATATCAAAAAACTTTTCAAGAGATCGTTTTTAAAGTTTAAAAATATAATAAAATGTTTTAAAAGAAAATATCATGCCGCTTATTGAACTTTTTACTCTGCATCAGATCTTTTAAGGTAAAAACCTAAATGTTTTTTCTCCATTTGAAAAATATTTTGCACATTTAAAAAAATAATTAAACAATACATATTCTTCAAAATGTAAAAACAACACTTTCTGCCCTGTAGCGAGTAAATATTAAGTTAAATATATGCGCTTTTGCTGGTATGTAGTTCATTTTCTAGGCACTCCGAAAACATGCACAATTAAAATTAGACGATTTTTGATATATGACGTTGTTAAAAGGAATGAGCGATTTGTTACATACACTAATTGGGAAATAATGGACAATTCAATTCTAAGTTAGCAATGAAGTTACTTTTGTATATTATTTCATTTCTATGATATTACTTGTGAGTCTACATAGGATATGAATTGACACCTAGAACTACGTGACGTTGTGATGCTGTGATGCTGTACCTCCGCAGCCGTCCTTGTCGCAAGCCCGCTAACCTCTCGCCGCGTCCCGCTCTCGCGCTGTATCGGGTGACATAAAATGTATTTGTACTCGGCTCGTGGCAATGTGTTCGATGATAATAAATGGAGCCTAATAAAATACTTACATTTTACTACTTAGTGCTACTATTTCTCATTCGCTACTGCCAAAGCGAGATTTATACATACCGTGCTAAGAACACTCGTAGCACAAATGTTTGACATCGTCAGTATAACATATCAATTTGATTGGTATTTAAAATATAATTTCATTAATGCCTGAATATACGAAGAATGAAAAGAGTCTGAAAGAATTTAAAAATAAATGTTTTGTTTACTGTAAGAAAATGTAAATGGACCTCCTGAACATTTTACGTTTTGTTAGTTGGTCACTTTCTCCTGTACGACTACGATATAAGCTAACTAAAGAAATTTAAAAAAAAAAATAGTATATACATATGTTAAGGGGATATTCGGTCACAGAATTCATTCCACCGGAGACCACTGGAGTGGTCACATGTCTTTTTCGTCCGATTTTTTCAAAGAATGTATATTAGATATATTTTTTAGAGTATATAGAATAAATATTTTTTTAAATTATTTTTTTAGCTTCTTACCTCTGCATGACTCTTTTCTTTTCAAACCACTACAAATTATTTCGAAGAAAAACTTTGTAGTGGTTTGAAAAGAAAAGCAAGCTTTTCAAGCTTTTCAATGCAAAAACGATATTTTAAGAAAAAAAACTGTTAAATGTTACCTGGATTTAGAGAAAATTATGTTTCAACTTAACGAATACCGGGTCTTTAGTATATTTTCTTACGTCTGGCTTGAAATAAAATTTTATCATCCAATTAACAATTAAACTACATTTGATTCTTTCAACCAATTTTCAAGAAATGGATAATACATAATGTTGATCATAATTATGTCTGTTGTAATTATACTAACTAACTAACCATCACGCCGCTTCTTCTCAGGGGTAGTCAGAGAGAATAGAATGCCACACCACTCTGTCTTTACAAACAATCTCGCACCTTCCAACAGGTCAGGAGTCGGAATAATCGACGGGTTTTTATGAGGAGATGCATGAATGTAGATGAGGTATTATTTGCAAAGTCAAAGTTGTATGGCGTTCTATTATCTCTGCCTACCCCTAGGAAAAAGCGGCGTGATGGTGGTAAGTTAGTCAGTCAGTCAGTTAGTGATTAATATATATGTAGTATATATTGTTAATGACCTTAATCCCATGTCCCAAAATGAATATAAATTATATAAATTATTCTACGGGAATATTATATATGTATGTGACTTATGTAATATGTTTTGAAAAATAAATTTATAATAATAATAATAATAAAATCCTTATCCGCACCCCAATGATGCATAGGGCACTGTGTCATATAAACGCAGTGTTATCTTGATCGTTTACACATGAAGGAAAGGTGATCAGGCCTCCGCTTCAGGTACTAGTCCATGGTAGTATTGAATAAATATTGCAGTGAATAAATCACTTTCATTTATTTTACCCCCCTAGGGAATCCAACCCGGGACCTCCAGAACGGTAGCCGAGCGTGGTGACCATTACACTACGGAGGTGGAAAAATAAATTAAAATATAAAATTTATCTTTGCAATAAGTAGTTGTTCCTTTGTCGATTTAAGTTTTGTATAAAAATGCCGAACTGTTTTTAGTTTAGTTTAAGTACTCACCATGTACTAAACAAATTTTATAAGAGATGTACTTAACCAATTTTATACGTGTATTTGGGCGCTAAATGAATCACACTAATAAAAGCAAATTATTCAAGCAGATTTATTGCCTTCCGAAAGAGTGCTAAGCTCGAATTGACTGAAGGTAAAACAGTCTCCGAAATAAAATTTACGATAATCTGAATCATTTCATCATGACACTATTGGTGTAATAAAGAGTGTGTCATATTAATTTCGCGCGTTAGCAGTTATACGAGACATTAGCGCCTCTTGCAACCGAAGCGCCAATGCAAACTATATGGAGTCATAAAACCGAATGGATCGTAACCGTGAGATGATCATCCATCATAGATAATAGCAGTTGACACTTGTTCTTACTCAGAAACAGTAAATAAAGATTATCCGCTCTATCTCATTCAATAAACTTATTACCCAGGGCTAGCATATTCACCCGTAGCACACACTGCAACATTTAATAAATTGTAATTAATTTTAATGCGAATTTAATTTCAATGTCAATTATTCTTAATTTCACAAATACATATGTTATGGAGAAACTGGAGCTTTTGAATCTTTTGAAGAAATCAGAAACATATATATGTACAATTGAATCATTTTAAAAAAATTTATTGAATGAAAAATATAATATAATTAATATTTTCATTAATTGATTGTGTTTATACCTATCCATTTTTGATTTAAACTTTACTAGATAAATACCGCAATATCTTAAAGGTACATAAGTACCTTAAAATCTATTGTGGTTCTTTTTTCGTTGCATTTTTAAAGACCGAATAGCGCGGAATGCATCGAAATACGTGTCACAGTGAATTTAATGTAGTATTCAATGTGGTATTTGCTAAAAAAAACTTAAATTAAAAATTAATAGATATACCTAATCTAAAAGCGACTGCCGAATCAATTGATTAAATTGTTTTTAATTAGATGCGCACAAATTTCAATCAACTCTGAAATTAAATTAAATTGCTTTTGTTTTTATATAATTAATACACATTCATTTTAACGATTGTTTTTTATTAGACTATTGACGCTTTGTTCTTTCCATTATTCGTTAAAAATGTGTTCATTTCAACTAATTCATTCAATATTTTTTCCAATTATAAAAGAGATATTAATTTTCATATTTTTACACCAATTTTTCGATTGAGGTAAAATGGCAAAAGGTTTTTAAATAAAACTAGACGATTTGTGGTATGATTGAGTAAAAAAAGATACTGCTTTTCATATACTTATCACGGAACTTCAATTTGACTTTATGAATTGTATGTCATTTATTAATTTAGTTTTCCGCAAGCGATTTTTTTAACATAATTGATATATGCATATTGTATTTAACCATGTGTAATTATTACCAAATCGTTAAATATTTATTGAGTAACGTTTTTTGTATTAACTTTTTAATCTTCGATACCATTACAAAAAAGGTTTTAGAAGATGTTCATTACCATATTATTCTATCCTTTTTTTACTAAAATTGAATACTGTTTCTTTTGATAAATTTTTTATCCTTAACAATAAAAGTTAATTATTCATACTGTGAGAGAATCGTTTTTAAAATAACTTAAAGCGCTTTTTTCCAAATCTTTATTACAGTGGTTGCTAATATGAGCTTTTTGCAGACCAAACCTACCACGCTCTATGAGTTTTTATACACAATGAAAAATAATAACTTTTCATAAGAATAACCACAAGAAAACCTTCAACACTATTTCGAAACACCTGGCTGCTTCGTTTAAAATGAGGGATTTCAATAACCGCACAATATTTTACTTAATTTTTATGCACTTGGATTTTTTACTCTCTTTTCAGTAAATAACATTTAACAATGGATAAATATCACGATGTGTAAATTGTAAATTGGCTAGTAAATTAATATGAAATATCAGAAGACTATCGGAAGCATTCTTATTGAAATATATATGGAAATAAGGGATATATGAAGGTTTAAACATTAAATATTTTTTATAAAACGTACATACGTCAGCAAATTTCCGTCATCGAACGTTTTATGATGTCATATGGTTTATTCTCTAATATTTAAATAACTCCATCGTTTCTGCGACGTCATTCATTGCCAACTTACGAAAATAACGTTTTTTCGAAGGCGTTTTTTCCAAAAGAAAATGATGACTGAAAATATTAATTATATCGGCTGTATAAACACGAAACGAGTCTAATACAGTCCTTTGTTGCGAAGCGCCCTTGAGGTATTATTTTACGAAAATGGCGCTATATAAGTTATCCAAATTTATTTTTATTATTATTTATAGGTTGAGTATGTTAAATTAGATATTCCTCCCGTCTGACCAAGATCCATTGCGATGTGGAAACCCAGGTAACTTGATTTGAAAAACTAAGCCTCTAGTGATATATTTCACGACTCCATTGACCTCGTGGTTATTGCCGTAATTTTGAAATATTTAAAAAATAAATTTACGTATTATATTTAATATCTTGACAGACGCTTTTGCAGTCATTGTTTTCTAAGCGTGCTACCTCATCAATCAGTTTATGTGTGATTTATTCACTTCGGCGGGTTTTAGTGTCCATAAAAAAAGTTTTATGGATATTGAATTCCTCAACAATTATTAACATTTTTAACGTTTTGGTTCGGATGCTATAAAATCTTCTTTACAATCATGTGCCTTTATATTACAATTACAGTAATTGTAAGATGTGCACTTTACAACATTTTGAGTGTGTCCAAATACTTCACCAATAGATGTCTCTAGTGAAGTTTTAGTGATTCAAGAACAATGTTTCGAAACTGGTTCATATATATATATATATATATATAGAACTTCCAAGAATTTGAGTAGTGTGGTTGTCAATAATGAGTAGAGTCGGTGAATGTTACACGTGTGTAAAGTGGTCACATAAACCAGCCTCTGACGGTCGTCAGCCCCGTAAATGCCCAAACTTCCATATTCTTCTTCATCTTTGATGATATATGTAATATGAAAATAACTCCTGTAAGTGAAGATAATCCAGATTTTGTGAACAAGTATTTGGACACACTCAAAATGTTGTTTTATTTTCTTCTTACTGTATGTATATGTTCTTGTATTTTTTTTACAAATAAGATGAACGTTGCAAAAAGAAAAACAATAAAAGGGACTCCACCGACACGCCACATCAGGTGGCTTGATGAGTCGCCGCAAAACAAAGATTTATATATTGTTTTTTATTAATATTTTTTGAATAATGTAAATTAACTTAAACGCACCCGTATTAGCATAATTTTTAGGTGAAATTGCATGAAAAGTTAATTTTCTCAGTGGCAATTTTATGGAGTTTTGCGGCGTTCACATCAACATAGGCTTATATACAATATATATAGTAGGTGTGTATACGAAGTACCTTAACATTGTATGATCTACATAATATTATATACATAATATTATATTGGGTGGGCCTTATAATACGGTTATAGGAGTGAATACCGCGATAAGTGAATGTGGTAAAAGTGTGGAAAGGGTTAGTGTAGAGTACTGGTTGATTATGTAGGAACGAAGTATCGCGATGCCGGTGCAAATTTGGCCTGTTATATCGCGAGTCGCTGGCGCGCTCCGGATTCGGTGAAGGCGCTCATATAAAAGTAATTATCCGCTCCGCTCAATTATTCCCGCGCAGCGCGATGGCAGCTCCTTCACAGGAAACGGTAGTGGCCAGCCCCCCGACACAACCTGCGCCCTGCTGCCCTGGCCGCAGGGGCCAAACTCCTCTGGCACGGCGGCCGAGTGACGCGCACTGTTATTAACATGATTATGACCGAGCGACCGGCCAATCGGGAGCGAGAGCTGCCCGCGACCTCCTCGCGTATTATTCCCTCCTGGTACCCGCAAGGGAGACAGAGGACACGATGACACCCGAAATATGTGACGTCCGGACGCCTCAAATAATTCGCGACGCTTTCGTAAAAAAGACTTTTCATCTACACCGAAACAACGACCCGTTTCGTTGATACTCGAACCTCTTTGGTCGATGGCGCATTTTACTATCGGCCATCCGACGAATCGTTTATTTATTACGTAAAGAAACCAAAATCACGGCGTCAAATTCGTTGAAGGTGTACCGTTGACAGCACTGCCACCAATCAAAACATGCAGTGCGATAGGTACGTTAATACGTCATTCTTTATACGCGTAAATATACACACATTATGTACGAGTGTGTACATAATATTATTTTATGTAGGTACCTACTTACCGAAGGCGACGCACTATCAGTGCCGAAAATTATCGCGATGAAAGAGCTGTACTTAATTCGACGCTTTTGAAATTATTATCGATGATACATCTTCACGAACGGGTTTTCTCCATACTTAATACTTCTCAAAATGTTAAGAATTAAATTCGCCAAAGGTCGAAATCCGTTTTGTTTCGGCCACTTTCACCGATACGGGAATTGGTGATAAATCATTTCATTTTTTTAAATGCCAATTAAAAACATTCTAGTTTCTTTGAAAAGTGAGTACTTAAACACTTAAATAACATTTATTGGCATCGTTTATTGCTTTCATATTAGCTACATTGTCGAGTTTTTATAATATTTATTTATTTGACTTTTGTGGTAACTTTATATATGTAATATAATTTTTATAAACCAAAGTATATACCTGAAGCGGAGGGCTGATCACCTTTCCTTCATGTGTAAACGATCAAGATAACACTGCGTTTATATGACGAAGTGCCCTATGCACCATTGGGGTGCGGATAAGGGTTTTATTATTATGTATTATTAAAGTATATAATTTATTATTGTTATAATAGTACATATCCATCCCTGGAGATGCTAGGTTCATGCCGTAATCGGTTGAAGAAAAGTACCAAAAATAAAAGATTTTGTTTTCTTTTGTTTTTTTGTGAAATATTATAAAATTAGCCGCAAAGTATCAGCAACAAACATTTAAGAACACACATCATACTGTTAGAAAGAAAATATGGCATCTCCGTTACTACCTTATTTTGACATGTAAAAACATACCAACATATGCGTATTTTTTAATATACGTTTTACATACGTACACTTATGTAAAAGCGTATTCGTATTAATGATATTTGATCGTTTTAATGAAAATATGAACGTCGCCCATAATTTGTATACCTTTTTTGTGTAGTTAGGCAGTGGCCTAAGGTTGCAGCCCATAACCCACGAATGTCGGGCCCTTGTGATTTTAATCAACAGATTCAAAATAATACTTCATCATTTCTGACTGGCGTAGTTGACACGCACGATCGCCGAGAGTAATGACGGGACGATTGCAGAGAAACCGAAATGGAATTGCCCTCCGCGGTCGATGTTTCCATTCCTTAAGTATTCCATATAACAGAACACGTCCTAAGTAATTGGTTTATGCGGCCGACAGCCCGACTATCGTGTGATTCCAGAAATTGTAGGCTTAAGGCGTGTTTTTCAAATGTTTTGTCGATACTTTTTGATGAAACTTAATAATTCATAAGTAAGTCTCGTATTATATGAATCGAGTACAAAAATGTATTTTTAAATATTTATTTCATAATTAATTTCTATTTATTTCATAATTCATACTAAAAAAGTTTATCTTCGGGATACCAAAACGACTATATAATAAATAGTAAAACGCAATTCCAAACAATTCTAACGGAAATTCAAATATTTGAGAACCAAACATTTTTAACCTTCCTACAGATATAAAAAATATAAGATATTAGATTCTAAAAAGTAAATTAAAAGCCTTTTTTACTTGTTAATCAGAAAAAACGCAAAATAAAACACTTGTTTTGCTACTAGTTTCGCAAACTATAGATGCTTCCATCTGCAGGTATAAATATATACATTCATAATTTTTTATATTTTATATTATATTTACACGTATAGGTTCAGAAGCTAATCGTTACGAAACACAATATTCAAGTGGTAAAAAAATAAGTGCTTCATTTATAATTTATCATGTCATACCACAAAGTGAATGCCGAAACAATAAATAACATTTATTTAACTTGGCAAATACCACTATTTTTTTAAATCAATTGTGACACACGTTGTGATTGATTAAATATCATTATCACGATATTTGATCATTTGAAATGCACAATAGATTTCATGAAATAGTGCCATATTTTCCGACAAAAAGTCAAATAAAAAATTGGTAAAGCGTCGTATAAAGATCTGAAAAATTTGACTTCCTACAGAATGATGTAGAAGGTGCTAAATATACTACAAAGCTCTTAATATTTATAAATTTACATTTCGCTCACTCCTTTCAAGAACGTCATAAATCAAAAAACGTCAATTTTCAGTTGTGCATATTTACGGAATACCCAAAAAATGTACTATATCCCAGAAAAAGAGGCATATTTTTAACTCAATATTTTCCCGCTACAGGGCAGAAAGTGTTGTTTTTGCATTTTGAAGAAAAGGTATCGTTTAATTTTTTTTTTTTTAAAACTAAATATTTTTCAAATGGAGAAAAAACCTTCAGGTTTTACCTAAAAAGATATGTTGCACAGTAAAAATTTCAGTAAGTGGCTTGTATTTATTTTTAAAACATTGTATTATATTTTCAAACATTAAAAACGTTGTCCTGAAAAATCAAGTATTTTGATTTATGACGTTTTTGAAAGGAGTGAGCGATATGTATATACGTATATAGGGTGGCACAAAGTTAATCACCCCTATCGGAACATATCATAATTTTTGCAAATAGCGTCGTACGTCATAAATGACATTAATGAACTAGACAGCTGCAGTTTACAAACAGATTGATAAAACGGGCACAAATGTATATCAACACTGACGGCAGCCATATGACGAATATCATCTTTTCTACTTTATAGAAAAAAATTGTAAAAATCCAAATAAAAATTTCCATTCTCAAAATATATTTTTTTTACTAAAAAAGTTATTCAAAAAACAAAATTGTATGATCACACTAAATTTGTTTGTGTACTGCAGCTGCATATTTTATAGTACAAATGTCATAGCAGGTAGTAATTTAATATATAATGGACCGTTAATAGTTATAGGATGATAATTCCCAGTTAATAACATTCTGCGTAATTAATAAATTTCAATGAGTTTCCTCTCAATTTCTCATAAGTGATGCATATTTTCATGTAGGTAAATGCGCATGCCGGACAAATCTGTGCTGATAAATGTAGCAGTGCAAATATTAATTTTATTTTACGCTAGAGGTTCGTGTTGGTCATAAAGTCCATAAATATACTGATAGACATCGAACGCCAACAACCTTAGTACCGAGTATACGCACTATATTATATTATAACTCGTGGTCGCAATTTATTATGGGATACCTCGTCATCTATGTACTTTTAACACCTCGACGCCTCCGTGACTTCAGTTCATTTAAAAAAATAACATTGATACAAATATGACAACGTTTCGAAATAAAAATAATCGTACGATATTACATATAAAAAAACCATATTAGGAAAGATATACGTATCTATAATATTACAAAATAATATAATTTCATATTATTTACAGACATATAGTACCTACACTCCTCACCTCCTCCACATCCATACGTATATTCTATATATGCCCTCTGATTACGCAGACTGAATGATCTGATCTTGCTTTCTTTTTCAACCGTCATCGTTCTGTGCTCACATTCGCCAGATATATTCTCTCGTTATCCATTCGGTCCACATGTCTTTACCACCTTAAAAAACTCTTCATATTCCTTTCAATCATCCCAAGTTCAGCCTCACATTACTTCATTATATCTTCGTTTTTAATTCTGTTATTCTTCTGAGGAAGCGCTTTTCAACAGCGTTCACTCTGCTTTCATCCTTTGCTAGTTCCATGTTTCGCTTCCATACATCAGTGTCAGTACCAGCACTCCGTTGTGAACCGCCAGTTTAGTCGCCGCTATTCTCTTGTTTGTAAAATAATTTAATGTGTTATTGCTCTCGGTTTAATTCCCCCTTTGATTTCAAATGAACAGACTATAAAATTGCGATACTAGTCGTATGACGCAGTTTCACTTGCACAACTTTCTAATGCACCTGTGCGCTGCACTGTCTCGCTATTAATTCTCAGGTAGATTTACATAACACATATACTATTTCATAAAATGAATATATATGAATTTATCACGTGTTCCAATAATTAATAATGTTGTAATAATTAAATAGTTAAGCGAAGGAATCAGATGAAAATTTTAGACATGGCCATCACAAGTCTTCTTCAGGTATAATGTGGGCAAGGAAAGTGATTTTCTGAAAGTAATTAACGTAGATCTGAGTGTAAAATAGCAGTAAATAGGGATTTTTTCGGAGATTTGCATGATTTCGTATATTTGAGAAATATGTTTTCATAGGACTAAAAGATTGATCGGAGTTCTGGTACCAACTCTAATTAATGGAAATAAAGTTTGGAGATGGCAATAGAAGGATGAAAGTATACTGAATACAGTTGAAATGCGATCTCTCGATGTATGATGGATGTTCGAATGGTGTGTGTAGATGGATTGGACATGTGAAACGAATGAGTGAGAAAATAACAGTAAAATAACATTTTGAGGCAAATGTACAAAGTCGTAAACTGGAGCAAAGGAAACCCAATGAAAATTTGTCTTAATCAAGGAGTCGGAATAATCGGCGGGTATGTGTGAGGAGTTGCATGAATATGGAAAAGCTGAAAATGATTCGCATAGACAGAATGGTGTGGCATTCTATTCTTTCTAAATAATACAAGAGGGGAAGCGGCGGGATGGTTGGTTAGTTTAAGGTATGGTTATCAAATAAAATCGCTACAAAATATGAATTGTTTTTTTTGTTTAATTGATATATTATTTACAAAGCAAACACCATAAAAACAGCAGTTTTAAATTGATATATTATATACATAGCAAACACGATAATTAATTATAATAATGACAAAAAGACGGTGATGAAAAAGTTTTATTTTCTCTTCCATCGTTATTTACTAACTCGCTTGCGAGGTTTATTAAAAAAAAACTTGTTTTACTGTTTTTTGTTAATAAACGTTTTTACTTTGTATTAATTTGGTTTACTGTCTTTTTATGAAGCCGAAATCTTCGCCCAAAATCTAAAACATGCCAAACGTCCCGCAAAACATCGCTCCGCAGTATTTTTCCATTCCTTCATGGAACATTTTCCCTTAAGTTCTCAAGTTTTTATTGGCGGTCTTCGCGTGGTTTGGATTTGAATCGTATAGCCAAATTTATTAAGTAAATTTTATTAAGAGCGTGGTTTAAAAAGGTCTCATGACTTTTGAAAGAGGTGTATTTTCGGGTTCGACATTATGGGAAATGCAGTAAACTTATTTGATTGCCTTTGGACACAATATACAGGGTGGCACAAAATTAATCACCCAATCGGGAGATGATTTAATTTTTGAAAATGGCGTCGTGCGTCAATAATATTTGACATTTGTAAACTAGACAGCTGCAGTATAGAAACAGATTGATAAGGTGGACAGAAATGTGTATAAACACTGGCGGCAGCCATTTAATGGATATCATCTTTTCCACTTAACAAAACAATTGTTAAGGTCTAAATAAAGGCTTTCATTCCTCAATTAATTTAATTTATTAATTAAAATAAAATAAAAAATCAGTAACAAAGTTGGATGATTAATTTTGCACCACTTTGAATCTGTTTGTATACTACAGCTGTCTAGTTTACAAGACAGCTTCTAGACTGATTCGGTGAAGACTGTTCTAGACATGTTCTGTTGTAGTATGATGATGTCGATTTCGTTTGATGATCTCGTTTACGACGAAACCCGGTTGCTGGTCAAATAAAATTCATGTGGAAAAAATTACATAGATTTTATTCTAGTTTACAAACGTCAAATATCCTTGACGTACAACGCCATTTGCAAATGTTATGACATCTTCCGATTGGGTAATTAGTTTTGCGCCACCCTGTAGATACGTTTAATCACCAGTATTTTATCTTATCTTCTTGGCTAAATCGGTAGCCGTTCATTACGTCGAACATTTATTGTGTCTATACAGTTAGATACATTTTTATCTGCACGTGAGAACTTCTATGAAGAAAAACGTTTCACAATAGTCCGGAATCGAGTTATGTAATAATTTCACCTGTTAATTTACAGTTCGCGAACAGACGAGTGCAAACTTGAGTAATAGAAAGTAATAATAGTCATTATTGATTGTATGGATAGAAATATTACGTAAATGTTTTAGATTCTTTTTATCGAACGTTTATCGATGGGTCGAATAATATTTTTTAATTAATCCTTGCAATGTATCACTGAGATACATTAAAGTCTATTCTATAAATGTTCTGATTATTTTTAACCTAATAAATGCAACCCTGTAATCATAACTTAAATTTTCGCAATAGGTATGGTCAGTGGCGTCCACAATGTTTTTAATTAGGGTAGACAGAAGTTTAGGTAAGTATAAGTCATAGTAGGCACTGGACGTATGTTATTTCTATATGGAACGCGAGTAATTCAGGGTAGACACTGCTTTTCTGCCTATATAGAATGCACGCCTCTGGTTTTGTTTCACATTTTAAAGATTAATACGTTTTTTTTTTCATCTTGCAATTTAAAAATGTGTCACGTTCAACTCTAACCATAGTTGAGAGCCGGAAAACTCAAATCTTGGGACTTTTATATATCCTTAAACTGATATGTTATTTCACATGTGTGTTCTCGGCACCATCTATGGTTGAGTTGAACAAGCTTCAGAGACCCTTTTGAAAAGATTATACAGCGAATTATTTGACATACTATGTGGCCTGGGATTGTATCTAGTTTGGTTAGCCCTGATTTATATCATGTTGATGCTAGAATTATTTTAAATTTAATTTACAATTAAATATTTCCACAAAGTGATGGCTGAATCAATTAATGAAAAGCTAGAAATATTGCCACCTCCGTAGTGTTGTGATCAGCGCGTTTGGTTACCATGCTGGAGGTCCCGGGTTCGATTCCCAGGGGGGTCAAAATAAATATGGGTAATTTTCACTCTCATATTTATTTAGTTTAGCCGTACCCTGGACTGGTACAAGAAGCGCAGGTCTGGTCACCTTGCCTTCATGCAAGTAAAGATCAAGATAACACTGCATCGCTACGATGCAGTGACCTATGCACCAACGGGTGCGGATAAGGGTTAAATATAATAATAAATATATGGAAACATTGCATTTTTTTTCCCCGAGTTTGAAAGTGCAAAAAACTTGTTTCATCAGTAGACTTCTTACATGCTGACAAACATCCTAGGAAAGTGTATTTTCATAGCAATTATATGTATATAATATATTTCAAGTATCTCAGTCATTAATAAAAGCTGCGCAAGTATTTAATCAAAGCTATATTTCTATGTACGCTCCCAGACGTAATATACTCGTACAAGTTTTTCCAGATTACATTTCCTACATGACCAAACACAAATACAGTTATACGCTTATAATAAATGGTTTATTCTGTTGATATCTACGAACGCGAATTCAACTTTCTCAGTGCTTATCCTTTTTAGTAATTTATCAATGGCGATGGATTTATGAATGAAACCAGATTATGTTAAATAAAACCTATAAATGACAATGGAATTTCTACGTAAATGGCTATTACAAGAAACTCAGCATTTATAACATACGAACCTTTTTTAATATAAATATATCAGAGTTAGATTCATTGTTAATTATCAGCAGTTACCAGACTTGTTAGACCGTGGTCATTAAGAACGCGTTTTTAAGATGATTTCTTCCTCAAGTTTTACTTGGTAAATACCACTTTTATCTTAAAATCTATTTTGACACTTGTTTTGATGCATTACGCACCAATTTCAAACACCGTATGTGAAAATAAGTCAAAATGTTGTATAAAACGTTTGAAAATGATGCGAATTGCATCGAAACACGTAACACAATAGATTTTAAGAAATAAGTATAAATTTTGTTTAAAGGTGTTTGAAACCTTGATGGACAACTAGACGCACCAATGAGTCCATTCGCCAGGAACTACGTCTGGATGGCTTGACTCTGGCCAATATCTGTACCCGACGGATTCTCCACTTTTTTGGACACGTTGCGCGTGGCAACGAGGATAGCCTGGAACGACTAGTGATCGGTAGCCTGGAGGGAAAGAGAGGGAGAGGAAGATCCCCACACGATGGACCGATCATTAAGGCAGCAGCAGGCACCTCGGTCGTGCTACGTGCAGCGCAGTCAAGGGATAACTGGAGAAGAGTCATTGCTTCTACAAGGGTCACAACCCTCAGCAATGAGGAATAAGACGGAAAGACGGAGAAAACTTTAAAAATGTTACGTAATGCATCGAAACACGTGTCACAATAGATTATAAGAAATAGTGACATACACAAAATGCAATTTAAATTAAAAATGGATAAATATTAACACAAAGTGACTGCCGAATCAATTAATGAAATGATTTATTCTTACTAGATTTTTTGTAAATAAAATACACATTTTAAAATTTTAAACTGACATCTTAATCACACCATTTAAATTGAAACAAAGTTGCGCAAACTTCACAACGGAAGTGGTATTTAAACTAAAAATCTTAAGTACTTAATGTATATTTTTAAATGCCTTTTCGGATTTTTGAGAATGATCTGACAAAGTAAAATCGGATAAAATGTTTACTGGTGAAAGCACAAAAAGGACTTTGCTAGTTGTATCAGCTTGATGCAAGTTTGATACGATTGCTAGTCCTTGCTGACTCGTGAGACCGATTTTTCGACGACGAGGATGAAATAGGATTGTCACTTGAATGACCCGTTAAGTCGAGCGTCGGGTGATGTTGGTTTGTTTTAACTCCGTTTTAATGAGATGCGGTCCTTTTATCAGCGGCTGACCGCTCTGGGGGAATATTACTGAGATGATGCGGCAGATAATCAGATGATTAGAGATTGATCTGGAGATACCACATGCTACTTTTACGCGCACATTAAAAAATATGACGGCTTAAATTTTTTGTTGAAATTTTAGTTTTTACTTTTTCTGTGTGAAATTTATAATTTAAAAACAAAATTAATATATTAGTCAGTTTAGTTTTTAAGCTATGCTCGCAAACTGATTTTATTAGGCGTCATTTTTTCAAAAATATTTCTTATACCTTCTTCTTCTTCTCTTCTGTTAGATTCAGGAGTCTGTTCTTAGAGAAAATTTTGATCAACAATTGTAGATATATTGAAGATCTTCGAGATATGTTCAATACAAATGAAAAGAGTCTCTGCTAAATAAAACGTTTCCTCATCCCAACATAAATTGCTGTTGCGAACTCGCACATACTGTGTTACGAGTTTGATCGATATTTCTAAAACTTTCAAACTTGTAAGTAGTCAATCATGGTTAGAATTGGTGAATGTTACGCGTGTGAGGCAGCAAAGCTGCTATCCTAACTCACCCGTGTGACATATAAAAATGTAACCAGTACCTACCCTACTTTACTAAGTAGTATCTAGCTTACTTTACTACCTACCTTAACTCTCTCCATAGTAAGTAGTACCTAGCTTACCTTATTACCTTATTTACTGCTTACCCTAATTATTTATCTGTGTACGCCATTGCACGTGTGTAAAGTACTTTACCAAGTATATGACAGTTGTAAGGCCTGTAAATGCTCAGACTATATTCTTCTTCATGTATATTGAAATGTCAAATAATGTAACCAATATAAAATGCAATAATGGGTTGCCCTTACTCGGTACCTATTTCTTTTTAAAGGGTGTAAACAAGCTTAAATCAATCGCCTGGCCATCAAAGCGGAATGCAAGCAGCCGACATTAGGAGCGAGTCCGGCCATCAGCGTCGGTCTCCGAACGGTTATCGTATGTTACCTCCTGTCCGTCAACCAGTTGGCTATTTATTTATCGATCAACGCCGATAAGGCAACAAGACACACTTCCCACTCTACTCCGCAAGGGTTGAACGCCGTATATCGTCGGTGGACGTCATTGAACGTCGGCGATCTTCGTCGAACGTCTGTAGTGGGCCGCCGACTGGGGCTGTCAGGAACTGCGCGACATTCAGAGATACTAGAAGTAATATGGTTTTGCCGCATAATAATTATGAGTTAAATGAAAAACGAGATTTTATTTATGTTGAACAAGCGTCGAACTCGTCTAAATCGCCTGTCAGGTGTCAACTATCTGTCATATGTTGTGAGTTATCGTCAAATCATCGTCATTCTACGCAATAATATTTTCTACGTTAGAATTTTTTGACGTTTCAGACACATAATTGCCTTATATGAAAGCTGTTTATAAAACTTTTCAGTGGAATAAATGAATAAATTGTCACGATAAAAATTGTCCGAAACATTATTCATTCATAAATTTCTGCGTTCATACATCAAAACCATAACAGATTTTATCAATAATATTATAAATAAAACTCTTTTTATACCACTTGAGTATTATATTTTTAAAAGACCAATTTCGAAAGTCACAGATGCTTCCATCTACGGGTTCAAATATGTATTAACTTTTTCATAATTTTTTTAAAGTTGTTCAATCAAAAATTATTTTACAATAGGAGAATAATTTAATATTAATAATATTTAATATTTACGTATATTATAGGTATCTCAAATGAGTTCAATGTCCGCCTCCATAGTGTCATTGGTCAGCGCGCTCTGCTACCGTTCTGGAGGTCCCGGGTTCGATTCCCAAAGGGGGGTCTAATAAATATAAGTGATTTTGGACCCTGGACTGGTACCTGAAGCGGAGGGCTGATCACCTTTCCTTCGTGTGTTGACGATCAAGATAACACTGCGTTTATATGATGCAGTGCCCTATGCACCATTGGGGCGCGGATAAGCGTTCGAAAATGAATGAATATATTATAGGTATCTCAACTGAGTTCAATTACTCCCGATTTTATACGAAAAGATAAGAAAATCTGAGCATTCCCGGGCTTACGATCTAGCATTTGGCTGGCTTATGTGGTCACTTTGTACACTTGTGTAACGTTCACCACGCTGTCCATTATTGAACATCCAAATTGCATTTATATTTGTTAGAAAGTTGTTGGATACCTTCTATGTATATGTTAATTATAATTTTGATAACGAACTTTGGCTGACAATCCACCCATCAGTTGAGAATTCGCTAAGATTATAGATTTATCTAATTGGATATATGTATTGACATATCATCCTAAGGGCATGTAATCAAGTATTTCATATAATAAAAAAAAGTAATAATAATTTAATGTCCACTGGTTACATATAGTAGTGATGGTATGTCAAGGGTTCACTTGGTTCAAATCTGGAGTTCCCATAGAAATAGGATACCTAGAGAATGAAAGGCACTGTCGGCAAACGTAATCGTACATTCACAGAATGTGGAAACAGTGAGACTTGTAAGCTTTATCGTATCGCATTAAGTAGTCGTTTTACTCTAGGTGAAATTAATCGTTAACAAATTCTTTGTTAAACGCTGCCAATGTTTTACAAATCGATAGTATCACGCGAACATTACCGATGGATTAAATCGCATACGAAAAATGAACGCAATCCATTCAGTCAAATTGTTACATCGATTTCACTAGCTAAACGCTAGCATGAATTATTTGAATTCCCAGCATGCAAGATACTGTTTAATGCAAATGTTGTTTAAAGGAAAAGTGGTTACTGACATCAGATGATCGCACGCCACCCAATACTAACTTTCACCTATTTCCTATGATATTAATCGCGACAAATGAATTATATCAATTGATTCCTTCCGTTCAGATGTCTTAACTAAATAGTTATTAAGTTCAACTTCAAACGAAACTAAATTGCGTAAAGTACAATAATAAATCATTTCAGACACTGGATTATTGACCCTGCGGATGATATTAATATTATAGGTGTCTGAACTTAAGATGAATTATCTATTATTTTTATGAAAGAAGATGGAAGTCTAAGTATCCCAAAATTTACGACCTGGTATTCAGCTGGCTTGAGTGATCACTTTATACATTAAGTAAGCTTAATAAACACTACACAAAATGTTCAATTGATGGCGTCACAGGGACACTCAATCTTCCATCTTCTTTAATAAAAAACTATAAATATTTCATCTAAAATTAAGAACATACACAACTCTTTAAAGTGATCACTTAAACCAGTCATATGACAGGTTGTAAGCTCTGGGATGCTCAGACTTCCATCTTCATTCATAAGAATTATGTATGTTTCATCTCAAGTTGACACGATACACAACTATTTAAAGTTATCTGCCATCTCCATTCATAAAAAAGAAATAATTTCATCTCTAGTTTAGACAGATATGAAAGCGATATTTTCCCAGCTTGCTGATTCAATATTTACGCACCATCCCGCGCGGTGTGATAATAGTTTCGCCGACAGCCCTTTGATTGAATTGCGTCATTATTCCAGTATCCCCTAATGGGTGGCACTACGTGCCGAGCTCCCTCCGCCCAGCGTGGGTATGACACGGCCTGCGAGATGAAGTATGCCAGCTCTCCTAGATACGAGTCGTGCTATGCTGCGCTAACATAAATTATATCTCCGCGAGAGATTTCTGGCCAGAGCGATGTGTTAGCGCTTATAACGTACTTCTCGTCGAGACGCTTTGCATTTATCACGGAGAATGCTGCGATCGCGCGGGTTATTTGTTTGCGCGGCAGTTTTTGCAGGCGCGAACGCTTTCCATTCTAAATGTTTTCGTAGTAACGACAAATCATACTATCATGCTT
Source organism: Brachycentrus maculatus (assembly GCF_059751285.1). Taxonomy (NCBI): domain Eukaryota; kingdom Metazoa; phylum Arthropoda; class Insecta; order Trichoptera; family Brachycentridae; genus Brachycentrus; species Brachycentrus maculatus. Next base: position 2,371,939 of record NW_028280793.1, read on the forward strand.
TGTGATTCTGTTGGCAATAACATAACATTTATCATAACTTAACATGGACGAAAACTACGCAACGGTCATATTTTCATTACATTCCTATGTATTTGTTACTCGCGTTATTAACTCTTTCGTACATTTTTAAAAAGTAAAATAAAAGTAAAAGTAATCTGTAATGTATATTAATTTTATTTTTAATAATGTATTTTATTTATGTATTTTAATTTAATGCAATTTATAGGTAAAAATAATCTGTAATGTAGAATTTATGGAAGCAATAAGACAGAAGCAAAAAATATATTAATTTTTGTGGTATTTATTTTTAAGGAATTTCAGATGGGCATCAAATGAGGCTTATTTATATTTGACAGGGCATTATATGGGATTGTAACATTTTGATGATAATGTTAATAAATTACGTGTATAGATTAAAATAACATGTACTCGTATTTTGTTACTCTAATAAGATAAAGTAGTGCAATGAATATTCATAATGTTACAATTTACTGAATTATTGATTAGAAATAAACAGCTTTAATATGCTTGAATGGATATCTTCCAAACATTCTGGGCAAATTGGTTGTTCATTACATCGTTTTCAAACGTAATGAGTTTTCCTTCTACAGCTGCTATGGTGGCATTTTGATCAGGCGTGTTTTAAAGTAAACAAATTTGTACTATAAGTACTTTTTTTAAACAATTAGGTAACACTTTTAACCTAGCCATTTTTAAGACCTCATATGAGGGCTTAAGGTAGGAGTGGGTTATGTAATAATGATGTAAAAGTGACTCTTGAAGTTAATTTAAGTAGTTTTTTGTACTTGTTGTGGAAATTAAAATAAATTATTATAATTTACCCTTGCTAGATAATATGTACCGTGGGATCTCTCAGTATTAATACGAGTGCTCTACGTTTAGCAAACAAGGCATTTTATATATAGACAACAATAATATATCGACAATCGAAGTAGTAAATATGTTGCATTCAACATATTACGCTATTGAATACAAGAACTATAGCAACAAGGCCGGATAAATCAGACTCGCCGGCGTGACTTTTTTGCAAACGTTTATCGGTAAGCTGACAAGCGCTGATAGTCTTATACTTGGTACTCGCAAGAATATCGTCCCAGGGATAACGTTTGGGAGCGGAGCTTTGTCACGTATTGGGGTAAACTCGTGTGCCCTGAGGTAGGAGCAGAGCATCTCTATTTCCCTCTAAACAAGATGCGACTCCTTGGAATACCACGTGCATTTCTCCCTGTGAGAAAATAAGTCCAATTCGAACGGTTGCTGCTTGCTGTCGACGTTCCAAACTAAACGTTCAGCTTCTACGGAATGAGGAAGTCTCCTGATCTCTCTTTGTTACGCTAAATATATGTCGTTGTTTTTTTAAGGAATCGAAGCTTAAGGCAGTGCTTTCTCAATATTACAAACAATGGCTATTTACTGCTAAGTTAACTTGCTTTGATCACGACATTTTACAAATTCTAATTTACTATATGATTTTCGTTTAGAGCTTAAAAAGCATACTTTGAATTATTTACAAATAGAGATGAAAAAAAAGCTCTTTTATTTATTTAATAAATTCAGGAGCACAAACAAGTGTAATATATTAACATCTCAATTAAGATGATGTAGAATGTGCAAATCTGGGTTTTTACAGAGTTTACGATTTGTTATGGGCTGGTTTAAATGATCACCCTTGATTGACAACTATACTAATACTACTCAAATTTAGAAAGTTGTATATATCCTTTGAATGACACTCTCTTTCACGTGCGAGTTCTCGGAACCATCTATGGTTGAGATGATTACTCACACTCCCATATTTTTCTTAATTTATGTTGAGATGTCAATATAAATAACTCCTAAGTGAACGAACTGAGATTTGTGAGCAAAGATTTGGACACACGAAATATTTTGAAATAAATAAATTATGCATAGTTTTTTTTTAAAGGCCGATGCATATGTACGTTATAAATTAAAATTGAGAGATTTAATCATTCGAGACCAGAAAACATTATTTAAGAAATCAATTTATTCAAATACCTTCGACGTAATTATGCAATCAATTTGGTATTTTTACAAATCACTCAGGCTTGTCACGGCCTAACAAATAAGGTAATATAAAAAATACTAAGTGCTATGTATTTTGTTCGACATATTCATGCAGTGTCCTGGTCATTAACAATATATGAAACGCCTTGAAACTATTTGTCACCTCCAAATGTAAATCGATGTTTTTATGACATGCCGGTATCAGTGATAAGTAGAGCAATACATAACCCACTTTTAGGACCTTATCTCTGTCGCTGATTGCCAATATATCTCTCTCCGCAGAAATACCTACATATGTACGAGCATTCTGCCATTTGACTACTTATCAGTAGCTGAAACAGGTATTAAATGTACCACATAAACTATACACTCAGATTTAGTAGAGTATTTATATTCTGTTTACATTTGATTTACATTTTGTTATTGGGTAATGCATGCTGATATCTCGGGATACCGTAGATAAAAAGGCCGTGTTTTCAATAATTCTCCATTATCGACGTATGAAAAAGTGAAAAGGCGTCGATTTATCGGTCTGTCCCGTGTGATTGCGTCGATGAAGAAAAACCTGCCTTACTTTGTAACTCGGAATCAAACCAACATTCTTAGCATTCGATACGTCGGCGTTCTTAGCTGAATCGAGTGCCGATATCTCGTTATCGACGATCCGACATAATATTTTAATTAAATGTCGATGTATGGTAAGTCCATTTTGGATTTTTATCTTGTCAGCTATTACCCTGGATTATTTTCCGAGCTTTCCGTCGAAGCCTTGAGGTTTCACCTTGGCTCTCGCATTAATTACTCCGCGCTGCTTTAAGGCGATATTGTCAGATTTAAAGGGCGATGCCGCGCTTTAAACTAGTTTGCAATTGAAATGGTCCTGCGGGACACTTGCGTTGTAAACACATACACAATCCTCGCCGTTTCACTTATTAGCATACAAAGTCCCGAGTCGTGACAACATGTTGTGTATTGTCCGAAAAAGTCAGGCTTACGAAATAAACGGCCGACTCTCCCGGCGCCATTATTTAACACCGTCCATATTGGTCGTCCACATGTGGGCTTCGGGCCGCACTGGGACGCGTACGCAGATCCAGCTCGCGAGTCGTCATAAATCGCGACGTCTCGCATTCCGCGCCGCGGCACATAACACGTATAAACACATCTGTAGGCTTGGGCAATCGATGATGGTGCTATTTTCTCCGTGCATTTGTTTCACATCATGACAGCTTTTAATACGTTTGAATCAGATCCATGGCTCGATAGAAAGTCTTCCTGCAACACTCGCCATTACACAATCCTAAATCACGAGTGTTACAAAGATGAAATATTTTCTGACTAGGTACCAACATGATTTACTCCTTAGCAATGCTAATAAAGTATAAAGTGATTGTGAATAAATAACTTGTTTCATTTATATTCTATTATACATATTATGCACTTATATTTCAATACTATTATTCAACCTCTAGCACCTACTTACTTACTTCATAAACACGTCGTGTTGTGTATTACAGTAGCACCCAGATCCTTTATCTATATTCAGTAATAAAAATCAACTATTTAAATATAACTTTCAACTATTTAAATATAACTTTTAACTCAACTATTTAGAGGTAACTTTTTATTCAATCAATTAATAATGACACTTTATTCTTCTTTATTCTGACATTTTATTCTTATTTATTATAAATGCTAATTATTATTTTTCTATCTTTTCAGGTATGTACGAGTATGGCTTTCAATACACATGCGTGGATAAACTTACAATCAAAACATCAAGAATTGAAATGGGTAATTTGTTTCAGAAATAACACACATCGCTCACTCCTTTCAACAACGTCATAAATAAAAATCGTCAATTTTCAGTCGTGCATGTTTTCGGAATGCTCAGAAAATGTACTATATCCCAGCAAAAGCGACATATTTTTAACTTAATATTTACCCGCTACAGGGCAGAAAGTGTTGTTTTTGCATTATGAAGAAAAGGTATTGTTTTTTTTAAGTACCTATATTAAATATTTTTCAAATGTAGAAAAAACCTTCAGGCTTTACCTAAAAAGATCTGCTGCACAGTAAAAAGTTCAATAAGTGGATTGATATTTGTTTTTAATACATTTTATTATATTCTTTAACTTTATAAACGATCTACTGAAAAATCAAGTTTTTTTGTAGGTATATGACGTTCTTGAAAGGAGTGAGCGATATACGAACCTATTTTTAATTAATACAAGAATAAATACATTGTATTATATAATATAACATGTTCTGTATTTATAACACGTATCCATTCGTTTATGATTCATACAATTAACATTTAGACTCAAGACAAGAATTTATATAAATCTAAATTTTTCGACCAATCTTTAACTATTTTTTATTTAGATGTATTTTTTTTTTTGAGTTATCATTTTCCTTACAAATACAATCCTATCATGGAATATCGGTAAAAAATATGAATTTAACCATCGAAGATGCTTTATATATCATATTTGAAGTATGTTTTATTATCCGAAAATATAATTTTACTATGATGTTACACGGATAATTATATCATTAGCGTAAACATAATAAAAATAAATTAAAGTTTACCAAAGCATCTTTTAAAACCATAAAAGCTTTCTGAGAAATGTATCAGACGTTAAAACTGAAAAGATTTTGTGCGTTACATTGATATGAGCGTTTATTTTTTGCACAGTTATAAATCACGATTCAACAGTGTACGGAAAACTGAATTAACAATGAAAACCCCTTAAATTTTAAGTATTTGGTTTCTAAAAAAAATCTTCTTTTAACGATACATTTTATGTAATTATGATTGATTTATTGAACCTCAACAAAATGTTTAGTATATGTTCATAAGCAATAAGAACTTTATTTGGAGAACGCTGTTTATTACTTAAAATAATTTGTATGAGAAAATTTTAAAAACAATATTTACGAGTGTTTAAAAAATATAAACGCTACATTTTATATCACCCTCCTGATTTGATTTCTTTATTTGAATTAAATTGTACCTCACTAACTTGATTTGGAGTTATTTCGATCGTTAACCTTTCCGGGAGTATGGACGTAAATGAACGTCGGTGCGAATTTTCCTCAAAGGAGTATCGACGTTAATGAACGTCAAAGTCTATCTGTCATTTGGTATAATGTTATTTGTATAGTAATGACATCTGTGGATATTTGTATTTAACTTTGTCATAAAATAAAACCCAGAGATGGTGGGTTTATTTTTTATTTAAATTATTTTTACATGATTTCTATCTTCATAATATAAAGATTTTATTTTAAAAAGTACATATTTCATGTAAATGAAACCTACTCCCCTGAGAAAGTCGGACATCAATTATTGTACTCTTGGAAAGTTTAATTTATAGTTGATTGATCAGAAACTTTATAAGCGCGTTTTTTTATTTTATTTTAAAATGTAAATAAAATACAAATAATCATGTTTCTATGTAAACGATAATCGCTCGCGTTGTCCTGAGGTGTTTTCCTAAAATATTTTTTTGAATTAGAAGTACGTTTTTTTCTTCATTTTATTAATATTTGTATCTTATCATATTTCTTTTCTCTTTCCAATGCAAACTAAGTTTAGTGATGAAACATATTTTTTTTAATTTTTTACCAGTTAAAACGTATCTGAAACAGTTTATAAATCATATTCTTTGTACTCAATGGCCTTACACATGTATATGTTCAAACATGCATGCTTACACATATATGTATACATAGTGAGTTTTAATTAGTTTTGTAAGATCTTACTTATCCGATACGTTCATACGAGTATAAGCGTTTTTTTTACGAAACGTGATTATTAATTTATCCGAACTTAAATCGGATAATTTCACAACAAGAAATTACGGATAAAAGAAATGAGTTTTAAATTTCTTGCGTAGAAATAAATTTTGCTGGGTTAAGATTTTAGACATGGATTTTTTGATATAAAAATTTAGACTGGAAAAAATAGAATGTGGTGAAATATGGTGATTTTTTTTTCTTAGCGTTTTGAACAAAATATTCAAAAATACAAAATATAATAAAATATATTACATGAATTTATAATGTGTAAAAAATAAAACCAAAAACTAATAATCTTTCGACAAAATTGTGTTTTATCATGTTTTCTGTTATAAAACAATATAATACACAAAAAATATATATTGCTAACTTGCACCACCACCATCACGCCGCTTCCTCGCTGGGGTAGGCAGAGAGAATAGAACTCCACACCAATATGTCTTTGCAAACAACCTTCGTATCTTACAAACATTAATTCATCTCCTCGCCTGACCACTTTCAAGTATCTGATATACTTTATCATGCTAAGTTTTCCTCGGTTTCATCTGCTTCTATTACCAACCACATTCGCCCCCTAAAATTTCTCTTATTAACTCTAGACTAGTCTAGTCATGATGTCGGTTACGACGAAACCCAGTTTGGCTGTCCAAACTCAAAACACAGTTAGGGACATTTTTTGCAGTACGTTTTTTTTTGCATTTTTGGGGTAAGTAGATTCTAAGTAGAAAAATGCAAAAAATACGTACAACAAAAAAAATGTCCCTTACTGTGTTTTAAGTTTGGACAGCAGAGTTGCTGGTCAGATAAAATTCATGTGGAAAAAAACTACTTAGTTGTTATTTTATTCAATAAAATGCAGTTCCACCAAGAAATGTTCAAAAAAATGCAGTTCCACCAAAATTTAAATACAATATTTAGGTATATTTGTATTCCAATATTGTTTGTCTATTACAAATACACATCTTGGTTGTGTGGCTCGTATCGTTGTGTGAAACCCGGTCAGAAATGAGCCGACCGATTTTGAAATTGAACAATCGTTGCGTTCGTAGCAACAAACTGCCGTATGAAATATGAACTGTGACGGGTTCAAGACCGACGGATTTGTTCATCAGCTATCAGCTAGAGTTGTCGCCCTAGGCCCGACCAATAATCGCTTCTCGGAAACATAATGGTTACCATTTTGAAAGAGCAATAAGAAATACACGAAATAATTATCGAACCTCCGTTATTGTCTGTAAATGAGTTAGGCCATTTTACATTTATTACGATATTATATTTTATGATGAGCGTACAATAGTCAATTAGGTACATATTTTACGCTCCTAAATTAGGAATCTTTTACAATTTGTTGTATAATCCGTGTCTTATACATAACACGACTGCTGTACGCACATTTTTACCTTTCATATGTAGGAATAATTAAATAATCTGCTTTAAATTTATACTTTAATGTTAATAATATTAGTATATAACCACTCATCGAAATTTTTATGTCTACCGGTTTCGAGACGTACCCGTCTCTTCGTCAGGACAATCGCTTTGGTCAGGATAATCAGGTTTGCATACTGACCACAGTATTGTCCTGACGAAGAGACGGGTATGTCTCGAAACCGGTATACATAAAAATCTCGGTGATCAAGCATATACTTGAAAGTGGTCAGGTTAGGAGTCGAAACAATCGGCTGGTATGTATGAGGAGATGCATGAACGTGGAAGAGGCGAAGAATGTTTGCGAGGACAGAGTGGTGTAGAGTTCTATTCTCTCTGCCCACCCTTGCCGGGAAGCGGCGTGATGGTTAATGAGTTGAGTAAGTTAGTAATTTATCATCCAGAAGAATTAAGTCACATTTATTAATTATTGTTAATATTTAATAGGTTTGAGGATTAATCTGTCTAATATCGTAGTGTTAATGTTGGGTAATTTAATTTTTTTTTGTAACAATAGTGTGGGCTGGAGGACGATTGTTCCATTCATCCTCTGTCCCATTCATCCTCTGTCCCATTCATGGGCACTCTCCCCTATCTATGAAAATTATTAATATATAGATTTTAAAATACAATAGTAAGTATCTTTACATGTTTCTTAGGCACGTTTTAAAGGGCACCGTCATGCCATCGCAATATTGTAAAATATTTCAAGTTGTGATTGAGTTCTATATTTATTTTATTGAAGATAATTGGGCAATTTCACAACACGAATGTAAAACGTTTACAGCGTCATATTTGTACTCGGATATCTCGTCTTCGTGCCCAACGGCAATCCCCGAGTTTTATTCCCCCGGTCGTGGTTAGGGCTATTATTCCAATTCTCATCTTATAAATAGCATAAAAAACTATATTTTTATAATTATTCAACCTCAGCCTTATAATGTTTACAGCCCACAATCAATACGTAGGGTTTTTTGAACATATAATTGAGCTTTTGTTGTTTCGTTTGGAGAATCACCATCGAAGTTTGGAGAATCACCATGAAAATTTAATTTAAAAATTCTTCTACTGGAAATTTCTACTACTACTTTTTACTATTATCCACACCAAATTATGCGTAGCACTGCATCAAATTTATCTGATGTTATATCCGTCCGCTTCTGTAGTGTAATGGTTACCGGGTTAAGCTTCCGTCCTGGAAACCCCGAGTTTGATTCCCAGGGGGGGGAAAATAAATACTATTGATTTTAATTTATGTATTAATTTTAAATCAAACACAGATTTTTTGAGTCTACTAAGTTGTATTTTATTAACAAAAACACATTAAAAATTATATTGTGACAATTGTTTCGCCTTGTTAGGGCATTATCAAACGAATGTTAATCTTTGAACGAATGTTACTATTGATTTTAATCGATCATGATAACACAGCATCAATACGATACAGTGCCATATGCATCTTTAGGTGCGGATAAGGGTTAGAAGAATCAAGAATTATAGAAAGGCAGGGTGATCAGTCCAGAGTAATACTAGAGTAAAAATAAAACATTAATTTTTATTTTTATCTCACTAGGAATCGTACCTGGGGTCTCCAGCATGGGAGACCACTTCTTTATGGAGGAGGACTGAAATTAATATCCCAACAAACTAAAAAAAATGGACAATTCCTATCTACATAACAATCAAAGAAAACTTATGTCGTATACTACACTGATGGATCATATAAAGATTGGTAATTGATGGTGAAAACAATGAGAAAATTATAGAAAATAAGAATATATTGAGGTAGTTTTCACTAGCATATAACAAACAACTCCAATGAATCAAGAACAAGTCCAAAGAATTTCTCAATCAATTTATCGAGTGCAAATCTTCATACGTACATAATTCTTAAACTCTTAATCTTAATCCTTGATCTACGAGAACCTTGAAGCAAGTAGACATTTGAATTGACTGCATATCAATTATGGTATAGTTAAATAAAATAAACCCACCTCCTTATTTCTTTCATATAAGTAATTCCTAAACTACGGATGCAAGGATGGAACTATTTTGTCATATTAATTTCGTGAGTAGGCCGTAAAAATGTAAAATAAGTATGTAATAATGAAGTAATGTCAGTTTGTACATGTTACTGGGAACGTAGTTTCTGCCTACATATTATAATAATAATATATTAAGTAAGGTAAAGCGGCCTATTTCTGACCAATACGTGTTATAGCTCTTACTGAATAACGGCATTTTCTTCAATGTATTTACACCATTTTACAAATTTTGTCAAATAACACATTACTAATTGAAATCTTAAATCGGTTTTATTTTTCTTCCGAATATTTACATTATATGTAAATACATACATATATTATATATTTCAATTATGTATTAAAATCATGTATTTACTAATTATATTAATATATAACTGATGTATAAAACAAAACTCGTATTTTCGACAATTGTTACACAAAAAGAAATATGTAGTTAAAAAAATCATCTACTCTCTATTTGAATTCATACCATGTGACAAATCTAACCTTTGTACCATACATGGTACCTTGAGGTAATATTTTACGAAAACCGCGCTCTATAAATTATCCAAATTCATATTTTGTATATTAAAAGCATTGTTAACTCTGTCGTTTGGTAATATAACACTCTCCTTATCATTCATCCTTTGCTTTGTGTAATACCACCTAAATATTCTCTAATTCGTGACTGCCGGTTTCGGAATAATCATTCCATCATCAGGTCAAATGTAGATTAAAATGAAATTCTTACGGTCTGACATTAACTTAATTTTATTTTTCAATAAATGTCAGACCATAACAATTTAATTTTAATCTACATTTGACCTGATGATGGAATGATTATTCCGAAACCGCTTTTCATGTGTTTATTCAAGTGATATTACACAAAGTGAACGATGAATGAAGGAGAGTGTTAAATCAAACTTTATTTCTAATATTGTTGAAATTACGACGATAATAGGGCATATTACCCTAGCTGGGTATTAGAATGCCTATTTTGAAGACCCACGCGTCACGACCGCCAGCCTCATGTGTCGTCCCTTTCCATGTAAAGGCCGGGTAATTGTTATTCTCTCCGTCGAAGGTACAACATTATAGGAACAACATACAATGCATCCCAATATTACACAAGTCTTAACAATCATATAAACTGAATATATATTACCCCATAATACAATACACTTTTCCCCACATTCAATTACTTATACAAACATGTCAGAAATCATGTTAATTTTGAGTAGTTTAAAAACTTCCCTTTTTACAATTTGAATACAACAATATGTATGTAACAATAAGTCACTCTCGTTTTATTTTCATATTAGTCAGGATAATAAATGAGTGATTTAAAAGTACGTATACTAAATAAATAAAAATATGGTGGATAGAAAAATACACTCAATAGCTCTCAAAAAATACATTATTAGATTAAAACCAATATTTTTAGCTTTTCCACTTTATTTTTAAAAATGTGGAAAAGCTAAAAATATTGGTTTTAATCTAATATTATATTAAAAATGCAATTCCATCATGAAGTGTCAGTGGATAATATAAATCTATTACTCAAAAAATACTACACGTCACACCGTAGTACTATTCACGCACTTATTTTTTTAAAATATAGAATGCGCTGCATACAGAATATATTGCTTTTGTCAAGTTAATTAATAAACATTATTTAATTATAAATTATGATAAACTTATTAGTAAACTATAAATTGATTCCATTTAATTAGAAAAAATAAATAAAAGATTGTAGATAATTGGGTTCCTCGCTAGAACTAGTTGTATATTTGTAGGAATTACATACATTCACACACTTAAAACTACAAAAAATGTTTGTCACTGTGTTTTTAGTCGACCCGACGACCAAGATCCACTAAGAATTGTTGAACAACATGCACTATTTATTATCTACATATTTTTTTATATACATTCATGAAACCGATTAAAAACATGTAAAATTCATTGCCATTTTTGTACGTAGTAGGTGTATGACATTATTAGGAGACGCCTAGCACAGTTATGTTTTTACGCTTCTAAATTTACATGTTGTACATATAGTTTTTAAATGTCCAGATATTTATAAACACACACATTAGATGTATCTTTCGTGATCTCTACGTAATAGGCTTAATCGGTGGTTGGATATTGAATATATGCAAATTACAAAAACCAAGTTATATGGATGATGCACCTATGTAGAATAAGCATGAAATAATATAAAATAAGTATGTTTGTATCAAACATAAGCAGAATGGCGAACTCTACATGTTGTTTTTATTCTTTTTTTTACACATATTACATACATAAGTCATTTACGAGTATATAATATTCCCGATGAGTAATTTATATTTCTCATTTGGGGACATGGGATTAAGGTTAATAAGACTGGAACACAAATAATAAAGTTACAAAAAAGATTTTTTTAAATAACAAAACTAATTCATGCGAAAAATATAAAAACAATAAACAGGTATAATAAATAGGCATAAGAAGCATATTTAAAAGAAATAAATGAGAAAAACATAAGGTATAAAAACATAATTAACAAAAGATATCGGTTACGTTTATTAAGTACTCGCTACTTTGCAGGAGAAGGAAATGAAATAATGCATTACACTGTTGCATTTTTGTAGCTTATGATAAAGCTTAAAAATATGCATATTAAGACATCAAATTTTACTGCTCCTTTGAATACGTGGCACTTTTGGCGTTGAGTTCTCTTGAAGCTGTTTTTTTAATGTCCGGGTAATCTTAATTACTCGAATGTTCCATTACACGTGTTTTTATTTATTATTATAATCAAGATTAGTGCAAATCTCAACGGGTCCCCGCCAAATTACAATCCTCATAAATGTATGCAGTTCACATCTGAATTTGAATTTTTAATGCGGACATTACAATAAGTCAATATAATCTCGCTAAAGCCTTATAATGCCCACATTCATTTTTATTTTAATGTATCCATTAGTTCTTACATAAAATAATCGTAAATAATCCCATTTTTATCCTGAAACATCCTGATGTCTCTTGAAACGATTTATAGAATTATTTTTAAATACCTTTGCGTTTTCTCTATAAAGTTGTAGCGTAAACATACATATTAACAGAAAAAAGTTCGTTTGTTAAAAGTTATAAGTTTCCTGACAACGTTGCATTTAAATACGCGCGTATTTTTATCTAGTTATATAAATAATAAAAAAAATATTTAAATGACAGGTAAAAAAATGTGTTTTTTACCGCAATGGTAGCGCCACCTGCTGATAGCAATACTCGCAATAAGTACTAAAAATTGCTCATGAGAGACTGAGCACTTTTTGGCAGAAGCTCTCACTTTCAATGTTTTCTATCGCATTGTATGTAGTTCCATAGATTTAATTTTTATTTTCTTATTAATTCACAGGCTTTGTGAAATGAAACATATTAGAATTGTAAACTTTATATTTTCTTTCTTTTCTATTTAACCAGACTAAGCCGCAACAAGCGTGGCCGGTTACAGGTACTTTACAATATAAATCATCTGATTTCTTTTATTTTGGATTTTTGGTGTCTCAAATATATAAATAAGCATAAATAAACAAGAAATAACCATCCTGCCGCATCCCCGTTAGGGTAAAGACAGAGAATAGAATGCCACATCACTCTGTCCTTGTATACTTTCTTCGCGTCTTCTGTACTCGTGGATCTCATACAAACTCGCCGATTTTGTTTGATGAGTAGACTCCCATACGTGCACTATTAAATATTGAAAATATTTAAAGATTTGCAAGTGAAATTAGGATACACAATAATTGAAAATATGAAAGAACTGAAAGGCTTTAGTTTTTATATTTTTCTAAAATTTTATATTGTCTCTAAATATTATCGCATTTTTAGGGTTTATTCCTATGCGGTTTCTATCGCTTCCTGTATATTTCAATCCTATGTAAGAACTCAGCAATGATACAAAGCAGGGTTACGAGTCACGTGCACTTTTTATTTATTGAACAAGAATTCCTGTTTGCAGCTCAATCATAATTTATTGATATTGTTCGGTTTTTTAATCGTAGTCTAAAAATGTATATTTTTTTAAATAAGACACAATAAATAAAACCAAAAAACTATTCTCATAAACTGAACATAATAATAAGCATTATTTTTAAAAAAAATCTTTAGTTATCTTATATTAAATTTAATTCTAACTATTGATCGTATGGAATGCGATCTCTCAGAAGAATGTGCGACAAAACGATGTATGATAGATGTGCGAATAGTGAAATAAGGAAGGAATGCAAAGCTGAGATAAGCATTATCGATAAAATTAAGAAAGGTGGGTTGAGATGGTTTGGACATGTGGAACGAATGAGTGACGAAAGAACGGTAAAACAAATTTATGAGGCGAATGTTAGTGGGAAAAGAAGCAGAGGAAGACCGAGAAAAACATGGCACGATCAGGTATGCCAAATACTTGAAAGTGGTCAGGTTAGGAGTCGTAACAATTGGCGGGTATGTTTGAGGAGATGCATTAACGTGGAAGAGGCGAAGAATGTTTGCAAGGACAGAGTGGTGTGGCGCTCTATTCTCTCTGCCTACCCCTGCGGGAAGCGTCGTGATGGTTAGTTAATTAGTTAGTTAGATCATATCTCAATGATCTAAAAACATTTATTGACTATTCGTCAGATAACGAACTTCAACTACATTATACGCATTTTCCTAATTTTAAAGAGTTGATAATAAATAAAATAGCAACCTTAAAAAGTGCTAAAAAAACAGCAACGTCACTTTACGACGAATATCCGCAGACAATAAGTATAATTTTGTTTGTGTTTTGTATTGTTTATTTATATCTAAATACAGTGTTGTTCATATTGAAAATACAGAAAAAAAAATATTGATTGGGCGTTTAATTAGTATAACTTCATTTTAATTGCCAAAACAAGGCGAAACAATTATCACAAAATTAATTTTAATGTATTTTTCATGTCTCACTCTGGTCTCAATCCTGGGGATTGGTCTGTAGCAATAGATGACATGTCATTCGCTATTCTCGCCTATTTTCGGAAGTCCTCTTCAGCTTCTCATACGTCGAGCAGCCCATGTCTTCGTAAAAGTCGTGTTGTCATAATAAAATCCAATTTAGTAGACTCTTAAAATCAGTGTTTAATTTTAATATTCAATGTATAAGTTTCCATTTATTTTAATCCTTACTCAATTTCTCAAGTGGTAAAAAAAAGTGTTTTCTTTAATAATTTCAACATGTCTTACCACAAAGTTAATGCTGAATAATAATTAATAATAATAAACCCTTACCGCACCCCAATGGTGCATAGGGCACTGCTTCATATAAACGCAGTATTATCTCGATCGATTACACATAAAGGTGATCAGCCCTCCACTTCAGGTACCAGTCCAGTGTAATATTGAATAAATATTAGAGTGAAAAAATCACTTATATTTATTTAACCCCCCTGGGAATCGAACCCGGGACTTCCAGAACGGTAGGCGAGCATGCTGACCATTACACTACGGAGGCGAAATGCTGAAACAATCAATAAAATATTTCCTTGTTTTATATACAGAACAGACTTTCGACATTAACGGACAACCCCTACACCAATTAGTTCCTTATATCGTGGTTTTACTGTATTTCGATTAGCGACAGTGATGGTTGTTAAACTCCGATCAAAAAACCTGATCTTAAAACATTGGAAGCTATTGACCGATCTCCCATACGCGGTGGATTTCAAAGTTTTTTTAGACGCAAAGCGCCCAGAGGCGCAATATTTCATCGCGCTAATGTTAAGCGATGTCATCTTACTAATTGATAATACATTTAAATACTATTTGTATTGTCTTTTTTCAAAGTCTTACTTGTTTTTCTTAATTGGGTTATGATAATTTATTCCGCATATTTTCGACTGCATTTCTTGTGCCGCGGAACGGTGTCATTTGGATTTTTTTAATCATTTAAGTGGTACGCGAAATTTCTAGGCGAAAGTTTATTGTAATTCATTCCAATATTATCAATTTAGCGACGGTTTAATACGTTAATCCACTTAGTTATATTAATTTAATTTATCATTCGCTAAATGTTGACAAAAATAGCAAGGCCATTGATACGATTTTATTTTGTATATTTTCGAATTTTGCTAACCCATTTGCATTCAATATGAAATGGAAGTATTCTAAAACTCACCGGTTTATGTAAGGAGCTCTCTTTGGTGATGGTTGGTTAGTTTGGTTTTTGTGTTTTTCTTTTTAATAAAAAGAGAAATATTTTTGTTTTTATTATTTACAAAAATACTTCAATTCAATTCAATATTGGCATGATCAAGTATTTCAAATACTTGAAAGTGGTCAGGTAAGGAGTCGAAACAATCGGCGGGTATGTATGAGGAGATGCATGAACGTGGAAGAGGCGAAGAATGTTTGCAAGGACAGAGTGGTGTGGCGCATTATTATCTCTGCCTACCCCTGCGGAGAAGCGGCGTGATGGTAAGTTAGTTAGTCACTTCAATTTCATACTGTTTTGTGAGCCCAAGCGGCTCATTATTGGAAATAGGTAACCAATTAATGTAGAGTCGGTTTGAACCGAGAAACTCTCAAGTAAGTAGTAAATAAGTTTAGTTTGTTTGTTGGTTAGTTTTACAACCCCTTTAAATTGAAATTTTGTAAAGGTTCTATGTATTTTTATTATTATTATTATATAACGTGTATAATCAATAATAATAATAGAAATATATGTATAATCAATCAATGTGAAAATTCATTGTGTACGTATATACCAATTTTACTATATGTCGTTCAAATGTTAATATTCCCGTTAACTTCAAGACGCGCGTAAGACAATTTTTCACGAATACTGCTACATAAATTTGCAGTTTTTTCTAAATATTTGTTATGCTTATTTTAGGTATTATTTCAACAAATAATTTATATTTTAATTGAAGCAAGAGAAATGATGTCAATGTGTCGCAATCGGAATTGATTTCGCCATTTTTTTATGGGCCAACCATTGGCGTATAAAATCTCTTCTCGAATGAAGATGTTCCATGAGGCAGAAGTGTTATCTTCAGCCGACACGTTGGAGCACTTAATGGCGGCAGATAACGAGCCACTTCTGAAGGCATACTGACTCTTTCTCATAGCGTTGGTCCTCCTCGGATCCTTTCACCACTAATTAGATACTACAACATGGATGTTTTTAATTCAATTCATTTCATTTCATTTATATAAACGCTTTTTTCTGATATATCTATTATCTTCTTAATACAGGAAAAATGACTGAAAATATACTGAAATAAATTTTCTTTACTACACTCCTACTGATCATATCTTCGTTGACATTGTTTCACGTTTAAATATACAGAAAAAAAGTAGAAGAATCATGCTTAGGAAAATTTTTCCTTACTTTAATCTCGGGTCGGCTGTATCTCGTCATATCAAATATATTCTTTTCATATATCCAAGAATCAGGAGCACATGGCTGATTACCTTTCCTTCATGTATAAATTATAATAAAATAAAAAGTTAATACCGCTTTTTGGTGCCCTAAGCACCATCGGTGTGGATAGGGGTAAATTAAATAAAAATACATAAAACAAATATAAAAATTACAATTATTCATAATAGAATATATTTGTTTTATGGTAGGTAAGTATTTACATATAGGCATTTACCATACATCATACAAAGACGATAAAATTTAAGGAGAAACTAATTGAATGACGACACAAAAACATGTTAATGAATTCGGTTTTTTAAATGCTAAAATTTGGTTTCGTTTTGTGTAATTATACCTCCTTATTACATTTGACAATTTTACATCAAAATCATATCCGGAAAAGAAATATAAAAAAGGTAAAGAATACTTCCATAAGACTTCCATATTCTTCTTCATCTACGTTGAGATATCAAAATGCATTATTAACTCATAAGTTAAGAAACTCAGATTTGTGAACAAGGATTTTGGACACACCTCAAATGTTGTGAATTCATCCAAATCGAGTAACTCAAAAATAACTGTTAGGTACCCACTTCTCACACCCATGATTTAAACATTTATTATTTACATTTTTTAAGGCGATATGTGAGTTTCCAGTGATTGAATTATTAAATTTATTTATTATTCCTAATATCGCTGTTCTTCGGCCGTTTTGTAGATAAGCATCCTTCTTTTTTGCACTAATTCGACATTTTAATGTAGAATCAGGTTTTTAATCAAGATTTTTTGTTACAAATGTAGTTTCTGCATTTCTTTTCTCTTAATTGATATTCGTGTTACTTAATTAATTGGGTCTCACACGAAGCATGTGTGTCAAGAATTTAGTACATTTAAATAAGCGTCGTGGTATTGACACATACACATCCTACTAGTATAATGAACTAATTATATTTTGTATTCTCAATATTATTAATATTTAAAGCATTTACTTTGTGGTTAGTCATTTTTACTTATTTATTTTTTTACAAAAATGTTAATAATATTAGTATATAACCACTCATGTATGTGTGTCAAGAATTTAGTACATTTATATAAGCGTCATGGTATTGACACATACACATCCTACTAGTATAATGAACTAATTATATTTTGTATTGTCAATATTATTAATATTTAAAGCATTTACTTTGTGGTTAGTCATTTTTACTTATTTATTTTTTTACAAATTTGTTAACAATATTAGTATATAACCACTCACCGAGATTTTTATGTCTACCGGTTTCGAGACGTACCCGTCTCTTCGTCAGGGCAATCACTATTACAGCATGCAAACAATTCCACCCTTCACCACCATTGCACCTTTTACACACTTAAAACTACACAAAATGTTTAACACATGCGATTTTTGGTCGACCCGAAGACCAACATGCACTAAAGTTTTCACCACAAACATGCGTTACGAGCCGAGGTGAAACCGAGCCGAGGTTTGGTGCAAATTTATTTTATTTTTTATCTATGATATATGTCTAGAAGGTGTTACAATAGTCGCGTTTCCGGTCAATCTCGCGGTCCATGCGCGGATGATGGATGAGGTGGCTCCCTTCGCGGGATAAGCTGCCATCGAGCCATTAGGCCACGGCATATCTCACTACTCCCGCTAATTGCGCCAATCTCCAGGGAATGTCAACAAATAATTGACCACGACTCTCCCGACGAACCTCCGAGCGCCAGGAGAAAACGGCTGCGGTAACAAACTAACTAACTAACCATCACGCCGCTTCCCCGCAGGGGTAGGCAGAGAGAATAGAATGCCACACAAATATGTCATTGCAAACAACAGTCACTTCTTCCTCATTCATACGTCTTCTCATGCTTCTTCTCCGTCTTAATCCTCATTGCTGAGGGTTGTGACCCTTGCAGAAGCAATGACTCTTCTCCAGTTATCCCTTGACTGCGCTGCACGTAGCGCTCCAACCACTGAGGTGCCTGCTGCTGCCTTAATTTGATCGGTGCATCGTGTGGGGGATCTTCCTCTCCCTCTTCTCATGCATACCCGCCGAATATTTCGACTCCTGACCTGACCATTTTCAAGTATTTGAAATACTTGGTCATGCCAAGTTTTCCTCGGTCTTCTTCTGGTATGTTTCTAACCACATGCTCCTCATAAACTTGTGTTATCGTTCTTTCCCCACTCATTCGTTCCACATGTCCAAACCGTTCCAACACACTTTTTTTTTAATTCTTAGTATTTGAAATTCTCATCACGCCAAGTTTTCCTCAGTCTTCCTTTCCTTCTATTACCAAACACATTCGCCTCGTTAATTTGATAAATAAGTATTGTTAAATATGTCGTAGGCACGGGAATGAGGCGGTATTGTAATTTTTAATTATGTGTAATGGTCAGCCCGCTCGGCTACCGTACTGGAGGTCCCGGGTTCGATTCCCAGGGGGTCAAATAAATACAAGTGATTTAATCACTCTAATATTTATTCAATATTACCCTGGACTGGCACCTAAAGCGGAGGGCTGATCACCTTTCCTTCATGTGTTAGCGATCAAGATAACACTGCGTATATATGATGTATATATAATGTCCGCCTCCATAGTGTAATGGTCAGCACGCTCGGCTACCGTTCTGGAGGTCCCCGGTTCGATTCCCAAGGGGGGTAAAATAAATATAAGTGATTTTTTCACCGTAATATTCATTCAATACAATTACCCTGGACTGGTACCTGAAGCGGAGGGCTGATCACCTTTCCTTCATGTGTAAATGATCAAGATAACACTGCGTTTATATGACGCAGTGCCCTATGCATCATTGGGGTGCGGATAGGGGCTCTTAATTAATATATGATGCAGTGCCCTATGCACCATTGGGGTGCGAATAAGGGTTTAAAGAAAAAAAAGTATGGTGAAATGTGAACAATAAATAACTGACATAGTCCATTCTGTTGGTTTGGATGCATAGATGGAGTTTTATATAATTAGCATATCTGTGTTTCGCATGCGACCATTGTATATTGTACCCGGCTCCCATATTAGTATATCGGAGGCAGGCATCGCGGTACTGTCCCCACTGTACTGTACTCGAGTGTAACCCTTTAATGCCAATATAACAGTAGGAACAAACATTCACGGGAAACATTACGGATTTTATCTTGATGTAAGTACTTTCATATTATGTGTTTATATGTTTATATATATATATATATATAAATATATATACGTGTATATATATATATATATATATATATATATATATATATATATATATATATATATATATATATATATATATATATATATATATATATATATATAAAGATATATATATATATAATACTTGCTACCACTTGAATAAAAAACAAGTGTTTTGTTTAAAATTTAATCATTTCTTACCCCAAAGTGAATGCCGGACCAAAAAATAACTTGTATTTATAAATGTAACAATAATAACAGAATAATCAGGAGATATATATGAGTGTAATGGTCAACACGGTCGGCTACCGTACTGGAGGTGCCGGGTTCGATTCCCAAGGGGGGTTAAATAAATATAAGTGATTTTTTCACCCCAATATTTATTTAATCTCCCCCTGGACTGGTACCTAAAGTGGAGGGCTGATCACCTTCATGTGTTAACGATCAAGATAACACTGCATTTATATGATGCAGTGCCCTATGCACCATCAGGTGTGGATGAGGGTTTGTGTGATATATGAGTAGGTGCATGAATGTGGAAGTGGCGAAGATTACATTGAAAATGATGGTATCCAAATATCAAATTATTTAAGGTTATGGCATCTTTTAAAAAAGTCGTATTTAATTCAGGTTTTTACCTAATTCAATATCTCACCATATTGAATTAAGTAAAAAACTGAACTGTCAAAGGCTGGTTAAGTGATCACTAACAGACGTGTAACATTTACCATTATACCCTTGATTGACAACCACACTATTTAAAAATTTGTAACTTCTACATATATTATCAAACTCATGACGATTAATGTGTGCGTTCACTGGAGCCATCTATAGTTGGTTTGAGAAATATTTTTATTTAGCAGAGACCCTTATATGTAGTCTCACCTTTGTCCAGACAACTCGGCAAAAATTTTGATGGATCTTAGATTCGGGGGTAAGTTTTTCCTCCACATCGGACCAGCAACGGCGAAGGTCCTATCACCAAAATTTGTATTGTGACATACACCATTAGCAATTTAGTTGTAAGGAGTGCATATTTATAGATGTATTTATTACATTTAACTAATGTTTTACTGAAATACATTAACGGAACTGCATTTTAAATAACAGCAAATCAAAAATTATATAGCTTTTTCCATTTTTAATTATATTTGACCATCAGACCGGCCTTATGACGTCGGTAATGATGAAATCCGGTCGCTGATTAATTAAAATAAATGTGAAAAATGTTATTTACCCGTATTTATTATTATTATATTAAATATAGTTTCACCGAGAAAAATCATTAAATTAAATTAAGAATACTTACGATAGGTACACGTGTTACGCACTTAATAATTTTTAATCAAGAATATAAAGTAAGTACACCTAAAACAAGGCCAATGATGTAGTTACTTTTTAAATTGAAAAATTTTACTGAGTCAACAATAATGTCTGTATTTTGACACACAATACCTCATAATATTATCTTAAGTTAACGTATATGTAGGCTTGTTTGTACAATAAATAATTACATATTTAAGATAAGTATCTAAACCAGCAGTTAAATTAAGTTATTATCCACGATTATTCTCCTAAATCGTGATTCGTTTAGAATACATACGTTCCTTATGCAATAATTTTAATCGGAAATAATGTTTTTATGTCTACATAACGGCAAGGTCATTTGTAAGAAACGGCTTTGGCATTTGGTAGATTTTGTACGGATAGATATGTCTAGGTATTTGTACCATTATTTTGCCAGGCTGGCATAAGACGTCGCTGGTTGTTTAGGGGTTACATACCGCTCTAGCTCGACTATACGTGTCTCCAGTGTTCACTTATACGCGCATTTGGCTATAAACAGTTACTATAGAGATATGCGCGAATACAAGTAGAGCCAAGGCACAAGCCCATTAGAGCAGCATCGCACCAGCGATCTCCAGGATGAGGGTTTCGGAATTACTAATCACCAATAGACCCTGTCCGCTAAAACAGTCATTAAACTAAACAGCTTTAACGGGTCATTAGTAATTTGAAGAAATCTAGTTAGACCTTAAAGAATCTTGATTAGTATTTTATAAAGATAGTAAACATAAGTATTTAACAACGTGATTTGGTCCTTAATTTTTCATTGGTCTTATTAATTAAACTCAAATATCTTTTTTCCTATGGTGTGATCTCGGCTGTCCAAATTTAAAACACAGTAAGGGACATTTTTTTGTAATACGTTTTTTTGCATTTATGGACTAAGTAGACTTTACTTAGTCCAAAAATTTAAAAAAAATGTACTACAAAAAAAATGTCCCTTACTGTGTTTTAAATTTGGACAGCCGTTCTATTCGTGTTGTCAAGATATTTATCATATTTCTACGCTTCGGTTACCTCTCATATGGTTACATATTTTGAATTACGCTAATCAATGTTGACAACGGCGAAAAATTGTTGAAAACGGCTTTTTGTCCCCATCCAGCGTTATATTAAACAAATATGAGAGTGAAAATAACAAATATTTACTTTGACTCCATTGAAAATCGATCCTGAGACATCCAGCGTCGTAGCCAAACGTGCCTTGTGCTTCACTGCGAAGGTGGATTTTTATTAATTAATATTCTTTTCATAAGCTTTTCAGATGAGAACATGAAATCAAAATTAAGTTTTGTCAGTATTAAACTACACCATATCGCTCATTCCTTTCAAGAACGTCATAAATCAAAAAACTTGATTTTTCAGGAGAACGTTTTTAAACTTTAAAAATATAACACAATGTATTAAAAATAATTATCAAGCCACTTATTAAACTTTTTACTGTGCAACACATACTTTTAGGTAAAACCTGAAGGTTTTTTCTCCATTTGAAAAATATTTAATAACTTAATAAAAAATAATTAAACAACATATTTTCATCAAAATGCAAAAACAACGCTTTCTGCCCTGTAGCGGGTAAATATTAAGTTAAAAATATGCCGCTTTCACCGGGATATAATACATTTTCTGGGCATTCCGAAAACATGCACAACTGAAAATTGACGATTTTTGATTTATGACGTTCTTGAAAGGAGTGAGCGATAAGTTCATATTTTAATATCAATAACGATTTTTATTCTACTAATTATAACCATAAATATTATGGTTCTAATATCGTTGTTTCATTGACTATCTTTGCCTATAGACGATATTATGAATTGAATTCGTTACATAATTGGCTTAAGGATAGGCATATTTTTCAAATCATTAAATATTTCGGATCTGAAAGGAATAAACAAAAATTCGGACCATTATAGCAACGCGTATCATAATATATTTTTATTCGTGTTAATAGCGCCCAATCGTGACTGTTCCTTTACAATCGCTGAAATGATCGTATTGCAATTCGTAATTCTTTTGAAATTTATTTCAACACTAGCATAATATAAAACGTATCCGTGTATAGGTGTACGTTATTCACCGGGAGGCTTCATACTGTTTTATTGCTAGTTATAAATGATGGTACTGAAATTTGATCTTTGATTCGGTGTTCCTTGTAGAACCTCGGCTACCAGACATAACTAACGAAACGCCATTATTTTTAAATATCAAAATAAACACAATCAAATACGGGCAATATTATTGGAGATACGTAACGAATTATAGACTCTTTCCCCGTTATTTCAATAGATAGAAGGACATTATCATTACAATTTAACGCTTTACTATATTTATTGTGATACGTTTTGGTTTCGGGTATCAAGGCTCATGCACGGTGACGTAAAACCTTTGTAATATGATCTCGAACATAAAACAAAGAATTATGATTTCAGGATTCGAATCCTAAAAATATAAGATCAGATTCCTATAAAAAATATGGGAATTCTTAATCATTTTTATGTTAATGTCAAAGAATTTTAAAACCTTAATTTTTGAACAAATTACTGTTATGTTATTTATATAGGTATATAATGATTATTATTAAGCTGCAAATAAAAAAATCATAAATACACTGAACTCTCTATAGGATATCATATACAAAAAATACACCATTTTTTTAATGAAATATGGTGGATTGGTTTCCTTGTATAAAAATCAATTCATGAGATCAAAAAATGAAATCATTATTGCTAACACTCTCCATATCATTCATCGTACACTTTGTGTAATACCACTTTAAAAATGAATGATAAAGAGAGTGTTATAAAACCATATTACAAAGTTTACAATGCTTTTAATATACAAAAAAAACATTATTGTTTTTTGTACCTTAATTTAATATAAAAATACTCTAACAAAATAAAAATCATATTCACCTAGCCCCTTTCCACATACCTCTCTCCTTACGCACAGTCTTCTTCTCTTCTCTCTCGGGTGTCTCTCAACTGCTGGATCATCTTCTTACATTTTACAGACTTCTCTCGTTAAGGCTTTTTCGATCCACTTATTATCCGGCCCATTCCTCTCTTTATATCCCATGGTCTCCACCGCAGAACTCTGGATGCCCATCTGTTCATAGATGTCCATCTGTCCACCATGCATAGTATTATGTCTTCTTCTTCATGAGCCCTCTGACCTCCACTGCTGGATATAGGCCAATACCCCTTCTTTCCATTTCCTCCGATTAGTTGCTGCTTGCAGCCAGTTTTTACCTCCCACAGCGACTTTGTCGTCGGACCATCTCTATTGGGGTCTTCCGACACCTCTTTTGTTCTCCCAAGGTCTCCATCGTAATATTCTTGTGGTCCATCTTACCTAGTACTGTGTAGTAAGTGAGTACATACATGCGAAGGATGTAGGAAACTACAAATTACTGATGTTTAATTAATGCCTTATTTTTTCTCTGTGATCTTTTAAAAGCTCTTTAAAAAAACAGGTAAAAGGTAGTTCAGAGTAATGTTATAATGAATAATTTTAAAACAAAAATCTATCTGACGCTCATTCTCTTTAAATGTTTGCATATAATTAATAAATCTCTCTTTGAAAAAGACCATTTCCCAAAAGGTTATTGTGCTTAGAAATTTATTGCTAATGTATTTCTGACTCAGAAATCTCTCTTCTCTAGTGATATATTCGAATTCTTTAGAGTCGAAACAAAGCCAAGAGTGAATTGGCACAACACACCCAAAACATTAACAACGGTTAGTTATTGGTCGTGTGACGACATTTGACACGTCACTATATTGTTAATTTCAAATTGTACCTTAATCACCACATGGTTCCATGTTTCGAGTTATATAAGTAATCAGAACTCCTTATTTACTCAATTATTATACTGGATCATATAAGAGTAGTGTTATCTTGATCGTTACCACATGAAGGAATGGCGACCAGCCCTTCGCTTCAGTTACCAGTCAAGGGTAATATTGAATAAATATCAGAGTGAAAAAATCACTGATATTAAATTTATTGGTAAAATTATGAGCGAAAATAAATTGAAAATCAAGTTTTCAAGCGAATCTCAAGTACGTGAATATAATCCAGGATTCGGACCTCACATACAAATAAAAAGAGTTTCTGCTTAATAAAAGCTTTCCTCGTCACTACATAGATGGATGTTGTGATCTCGCACATACTGTGTTATAAGTTTGATCAATATATCTAGAAAGTTACAAAAATTTGAGTACTGTAGGTGTCAATCATGGATAGAATTGGTGAATGTTACATGTCGCTCACTCCTTTCAACAATGTCATTTGTCAAAAATTGACAATTTTCAGTTTTACATGTTTTCGGAATGCCCAGAAAATGCTCTTTATCCCAGCAAAAGTGGCATATTTTTAACTTAGTATTTACCCGCTACAGGCCAAAAAGTGTTGTTTTTGTATTTTGATGAAAAGGTATTGTTTAATTATTTTTTCAAATATACTTAATATTTTTCAAATAGAGAAAAAACCTTCAGGTTTTACCTAAAAAAATCTGTTGCACAGTAAAAAGTAAAATAAGTGGCCTGATATTTATTTTTAATACATTGTATTATATTTTTAAACGTTCTCCTGCAAAATCAAGTTTTTTGATTTATGACGTTGTTGAAAGGAGTGAGCGATGTGTACTAAATTGTATCCTATAGATTCCGAATTAGTGGAATAAATAAATGATTCGGAATGTGAGAACGGGTTATTATCATAACTGACAGAAGTCACCGTTTGCTGATTCCCTCACACTATATGGGAAATAAGCGAATAACGGTTCAAAGAATGAAGACGTAAAGACTTCGGATAATACATAGAATCGGGGTTACACGGAATCGATTCCAAAACGTAATCATTCAATCCAGACATATTTATGTTAATTGCTATCGTCATTCTAGATCCTCGTTCCGTATAACATCATACTCGAAACCTACAATGATACAAACTAAATAATTATATAACATAACTAATATTATACATTATATTACTCAATTATCAGTTCAAATATCCTTTCCTTGCTTTTTTATATGATTAGCTCTTTAAAATTCTAACGCAAGGTATAAATCAGAACTTTAATCATCGTAAACTTACATTTTTTGCGAGTAGATTTAAGACCATCTTTTTTAAAGGAATAACCCGCGTAGCCTCTATATTAAATGCTTAAAAGCTTGTCTCCATGTTGAAAATAAATTGTATGGGAAATATATTTAAAAAAATTGACTTATAAATATTAATTTTTAAAAAAAACCTCATCTTGGAAGTGAAACTTCTCAGGCGGCGATTTGATACTCGATAATCGATAATTGAAATTACAAGGACGTGTCACGTTTATTAGGCTTCACGGTTATTTCGTTACATAAGAGAGAAGAAACATATAACATAAAAAGAAGGAGAAAGATGGCTATATATTACGACGCCACAATAATGGATATACGTATAGATAACGATGCAAAGCGATGAAATAAAAAAGAGTCGCGCGTCATAATATCCTAAAAACAAATGACATTTAAACGGCCGTGAAAACTGAGAAATTTAATGAAACGTTTTGTTTTATACGTGCAATTCAACTCTCATAATAAATACATAAAAAATCAATCACAATATTCTTTTATACAATCTGCGTCTAAATATGTGTAAATTACTCTTTATGTATTAAAATTTTATTCAAATCAAAGTCTTCGCGTAAAAATTATATTATAGCAAAATGACATTAATATGTTATCACCTAAACTTGATAGTAATTTACGTTATTATACTGTAATTTATTATATATTGAATACGCTTTATCTATATTGCATCAACGCTACCTTGGACACATCTGAATTGATACTACGTATTAACATTGTTAATATTAATTAATTATAATTCTGATAGACTATAAATCTCTCAATCTGGGAGCTTTATCAGCTGTTATCACGGTGAACGGGTGAACGGCTTCTGAGAATGTATAATATCGACATCACAGCACAATCAGATGATGTCTGTAGGTCACCTACTCCTTGCTAAATTACGAAGAGCGATAATCGCTCGAGAAAAGGAAGCATTTACTTACTTACAGATTGAATATGCAAATTTGTCCAATTGCGCTCGGTTGCTACGAACTAGATTAACACTCTCCAGTGTAGTTAATTATTAGGTTAATTCTTGTTTACGACTTCGCGAATAATTGTTTTAGATTGTTCTGGGTTAGAATAGAAATTATTGTATTGAAAGATATCTGCATATGAGTGCACGAATACATATTGGAGAAATCATCAGTGGTCGAATCTAGCTCACGATGCGATGAAGATGGATACAAATAAATGCAAGTGTCTTTTAAATACAGGTGTGTATGAGGAGATGAATGAATATTAAAGAAGCGATAGTTATTTTATAAGACGGATTTGTGTGGTGTTCTATTTTCTCTGCGTACCCCTACGAGAAAGCTATGGCATTATCCATAAAGTTAGTTGAGTAAAAAAATTATTGAATGAACTATATGGATAATGAAAGCAGATTCTACAACTTTATTGCATAAATAAAGTTATTTTGACCAAAAGAGGTAATGTGTTAGGTTTTGTTTGATATATCGTAGTCATACAGGAGAAAGTGACCAAGTGCATTTGTTTACAAAAACGTGATCATTGACTATTTTATATCCTACTAGCTTAATATTGCCCTGAAAAAAATCTATAGGATTGTAAACTTGGAAGTATAATATATTGACTTGTTAAAAATGACTAACTGCATTAGTGTTTATTTTCTTGCCAAGCAAAAGTTACTTAAATGGCCCTCCTAAACATTGTACGTTTTGTTAGTTGGTCACTTTCTCCTGTACGACTGCGATGTATAGTATTTCTGTGTTTAAGATATTGTACGATAAAAGAAAGAATTTAGTATTATGATATGTCAGTCATGTTTATATACTCAAATTTACAGAAATGTCGATTTGTAGATGGCGTATTCAATTTCTGTAGTCTTGTGATTTGACCAAAAGAGTTATGTTTGTGTTAGGTTTTGTTTGTGGCATTATACGTTTCCATAAAGTGTGTTAATTGTGATAAGTATTTCTGATATCTGTAACCATTAATGCAAAAATATCAATCTCTATTAGCAGTCCCTGAAGCGGTATGCACTTTGTGTGCGATTTATGCAGCCCACTTTAATGCGGTACCTACTTCTAACATTTTGCTTGCTTCGGTGACAGACTTCAACACGTGATATAGGCATTGCGCTAGAGGTATGCCAGCTTGTAAGTTCCTACGGATACCAAGAGAAAGGTTCCCTCGATAGCTAGTTGCACATGCAAGCTTTGCAACAGGTTTGTCACTGATCTACCTGTCGCTATTGTAAATTATCTTTCGTTCAAATAAATAGCGCTAATATATCTGAGTCAACCCGATTCAGCGCAATACTTATTAAGTTATGAAGAATTTAAGTTGTTTTTAATTGATCTCACGATTGACTATATATAATATGAGGTGTCTCAATAGACGCAAAGTATCTTCTTTTTACAAGAAAGGATTATGAAAATCTGGACACTGACTAGCTTACTTGACATTAAAACAATATGTAATATTTACCAATTTCCCTTTTTTGAGCATCCATATTTGGTAAATTTCTGAAAGTTGTATATATCCAGTATTGTAACAATCGCATTCGAATATTTATTGGAACTGCCATCTGTTGAGTACTTGTGTGAAGTGAATAGATTCCCCCTTTAGATAATATGTGAGAATTCTTACGAATTTCATTTTATATAACAGTTGATTCTGTGTTTGATACAATCAAATAAATAAATAAAAATATCCAAAAATACGATATGTTTCTATATCAGTCATATCTGAGTCTCAACCATCAACCATCAACCATCTTAACATTTCTTTCTTAATCTTAGGTTTATAGACTCCGCGACACTAGCTACAGGACTATAACCCTATTTTTTTTAAATATATTTTTTTATATATATTTGTTAGTTGCCTTAGAAAATTTTCCTTGCCAAGGTACAAGAATTTATGGCATATTTAGTTAATATTTATCAATCCAGATCCGTCATATAGCTTATTTATTTGTCTAATTCGTTATGTCCCTCGATAAAAAAAACTACGCTTAATATTGTATTATTTGTTAAGCCTATATGTACTTATATTAAATTTATTCGTGGTCAATCACTTCGTTCTCCCCAAAAGATAACACTTTCCATTCTTCACATCATTCTTCAGTTATTAATAGAAGCCTGCAAATCTTGCTTTAAGGTTTAAAACAAAGATAATAAATAAAATAATAAGAAACTAATGCTTTTCTTCATCGCCAGACAGAGTAGATAGCACTCGGTAGAGATGGCCTTCTTGTTGCCGTGAACCGATTTCCAATAGGGCCATTTAACTCAATTTCCTAATCGGTGTTCGTCTAATTGAATAATCGGCGTTTTTCACCCGTTTTCGCTGTCAAGAAAGATCATGTCTACCGCTATTGGTATTTGCGTTGTGCCAATTTTCTCGTAATTTGCTACCTCCGGCGACGAATGATGGAAACTGCACTCACAGCATCTTGCGCTAGGCGGCTCCGTACCACTACCTTGTAGATCTGCATCAGCCGAGTGAGTTATGGTTGTGACGTACCAACTGTGAATCGACGACAGGATCGTTATTTTGCATACCAGGGCTATCCATCTTTACCGTTATGTATATTAACCTAAGTCGGTCGAATTAGTTTTATTTTCATTTGTCTAGAAGCGCTGTTAAGGGGATATTTGCACAGAATTCATCACGATTTTTTCAAAGAATGTATTTTGGATGTTTTTTTTTGTTATTTAGAATACACACGTTTACTTACTTCAGCCTTCTTTTTGTGTCCAGTGTTGAACAAAGGCCTACCTTTTGGGCTTCCACAGTTTTCTGTTGGACGTGACTCTTTTTCTCTGCAGGCCCGCCACTTTCCTAATGTCATCGGACCATCTTGTCTGGGGCCTACTCACGCTTCTGCGTCCTGTTCTAGGCCTCCAGTCAAGCACCTTTTTCGTCCATCTATCTTCAGACATACGGTCCACATGACCTTCCCAGTTTCACTTTAGTTTCGCGATTTTTTGATCAACAACTGTAACCTTGGTCTTTTCCCTTTATTTTTATTAGAATATAAAGAAAAATATATTTATATAATTTTTTTAACTACTTTCAATAAAAACTTTTTTTTTTTCAAAACTAAAAAAAAATTCCAAGAAAAACTCATTTTTTTCTATGAAAAAAAGGTGTGTTAAGAAAATAATCAATTACGTATAATGTTATCTGGATTTTGAAAAAAATAAGTCGCGACTTAACGAGCACTGGGCCTTACATACGGTATCGATTTTACAGCGTGTTATATTGTAATATGTATGTTCTCACGACCCACTTATTTAGTATTGTAAATTTATGTTTATTAGTTTTCTTTTTTCTATTTTTTTCTCGAATAATCGTCGCGTTTTTAGGGAAAGCGTTGATGAATGTATCCGTAAACTTGACACGTGCCGTAAGAAGTGGTAATTTTGGAATTATAAATGTCAACATTAGATGACAATGATTTACTATTCATTAAAAAGAAAATACTGGAAAGAAAGCAATAGCACGCTGTGAAATTACATAAAAATAAAATTTTATTATTTTTACCTAATATTTGTCTAGGAATATAATAAAAAGGTGACCCAACCGATATCTGTGTTCTTTAAAGGTGAATTAAAAAAAAATATTTAAAAAATGTATATAAATATCAGATACTGCATTATTCACTCTATGAATGATATATTAAATATATACATATTAAACGTGTCTCAACTTGAGATCAAACATCTGTCGCTTTCATACAGAAGAAAAAGGATCATATAACACAACTACTACTACTGATCCATATCTGTTCTCGATGGTGCATAGGCCACTGCATTAAATTGATGCGATACTAATTTGAGCGTCTATTATAAGTAGGCAAGGTTATCAGTCCTGCACTTCAGGTACCAGTCCAGGTTAAAATTAAATATATATTGGAATGAATATTTTGAACGGAAACATTTGTATTTATTTAAACCCCCTATGGGAATCAAACCCGGCACTCCCAGCGTGGTAGTCAACCACTGCACTATGGATACAGGTCCATTATGCGGCAGGGTAAAAGCATAAAGAGTATTTTTAATATTTTCGCCAGTTTTAATTTGTTCAATCGATTAGTCGATTTTTTATTTTATATCCTCTGTAAAAAAAAAAGACCGTTAGATTTAATTTCGTACAGTGAAAGTCTCACTTATAAATTATGTTTTTAGTGACCCTGCGTTGTCTGATTCCTGCTTCTTCATATTTTCAATAGGGCCAAACTAAAAGTATGGTGAGAATTTGCACAGGATGTTTGAATCAAGTCTTTTTTGCTAGCGGCCTCGGTTTTGCGTTAATTTTTTGTCAAGTTCGCGACGCGGTATCAGCTCGGGCCTTTATCTGGATGCACGTTGCCAGCGCTTCGTCAGCAGTTTGGCCCAGTTTCGAGGCTTTGCGTAAAATAGCCGCGAGACAAAATTTATAATCACGTAGAGTAGTAGTGCTCACGATTATGATACCGAATGCGCGCAATTATGGTGCGATGAATGGACCGGTATGGACGGAGTAGGATAAGACTTGCGTAGATTACTGTACGAGGATGCACGCCAAGTATGCGGTAAGGTTTTTACCGACTCTTGGACAATCCTTACGCAGTTTTGCCGACTCATCAACAATCTTTACGCGATTTTACCGACTCTTCGACAATCCTTATGCGATTTTTCCACCTCTTAGACAATCTTTATGCGATTTTATCGACTCTTCGACAATCCTTATGCAATTTTACCGACTCTCCGACTATCCTTCGCGATTCACTGTCAATGAACCTATAAATGTGTCAGATAATAAGAATTCAATAAGAATTCGTACTGGATTTTCAAGTAAATGAATATTTTAAAATCAGTTAATTTAAACCTTTGACCATATACTTAGAGTTAAAAAAATCGAATAGATGTGTATATTACGAGCAGCGAAAAATGATTTATTTTCTTTACCATGTACCTTTGTAGGTACACACATAGGTAGATTGGAAATCGGGCACGCCGCGTTCTGACTGTTGTCTGTTCTCTAACAAGCTACAAGCCGAATTCTCGGGTTGAAGAGGTTCACGGAAGCACCCAGCTGAGCGTGACCTCGCTGATCCAATGATTCAACCACCAATTACTAAGCATCACCAGAACTCCACGTTAAGAATCTAATTACATTCTTGTAAATTATACGATTTGATGATAAAGCCATTAGTATCGAATATTAAAAAAACAACTGTTTTTTTTAATATTATTTTGAAATACTTTTTTTATTAATTGAAAGAAATCCTATAAATTGAATATGTTCATTCAGTTTTTTATATCCAATTAGTTTTTTGTAATATTTTTAGGCATTTTCAGTTATTATGATATGCTCGCAGAATCTGCTGTGGAAAATAAATCTAATTGTCTTTGGCTAAATTATCATTATTTTATGTTTCTATAACGGGTTTCATCAGTGACCACGCGTTGACGTTGAGAAAATACTACATTTTTACATATGTAAGTACTCCTAATTTTGTGATGAAACAACTTATTTTTTAATATCTAATTATAATAATGTTACAATAATTCATATTATTATAAAAATTACATATACTGTACAAATATAACAGAGAATCACATGCCATAAAAATACTCATATATATGTTGTTGATCTTGTAGATTTTTTTATAAGTACTACCGCTTATGGAAAAAGTTTTTATTGGAGTACGAGTATACAAAATTTCAATGAAAATATCGAATAAAATCCATTGCTTTTTTTGTTGATAATTGTACCTACATTATCATGAATATAAATAAATTGGTCAAATTATAAGCTTAAATAATAAAAATGAAAATGGTATTTTCTGGCGTTTCTCATGTGTGTGATTATAATCCAAGATTCGGACCTCACATACTAATATAAGAGTTTCTGCTTGGTAAAAAGCTTCTTTACATCTCACCAATAGATGTCTCTAGTGAAGTTCTAGTGATTCAAGAACAGGGTTTCTAAATTGGTTCATATATACAGAACTTCCAAGAATTAGAGTAGTGTGGTTGTCAATAATGGGTAGAATTGGTGAATGTTACACGTGACGGTCTATGACGGTCGTCAGCCCCGTAAATGCCCAGACTTCCATATTCTTCTTCATCTTTGATGAGATGTCAAAAAATAATATCATGTAAATATATGTATATTTTTTTAAGTGCATCTGAATACTGTAAAAAAAACAACAGTAATTAAAATAATGTGAATTTTATGACACAATTTTTTCAGCCAAATGTAAAAAGTCTATATAATATTTGAGATTTATTCAAACTTACAGCTCTTGATTGATTTAAAATCATCATGGTTTTTGTATTTATTATTTATAAATAAAACACGTCACACCATTTAAATGATAATGTAAACATCCTTATAAACGACATACCTACACAAAGATTGCCAGTAATTAGCATACCTTTATATAGGTCTCGGTAAGTTCCCCAAAGATAAGCCAAAAAAACTCAACTTGGGGATATTTTCTAAATATCGCATCATTAACGTTTTATAGCCAATATAAATATTCAAGGCTAATAAATTATGCTGATTTATGGTCGCCCATTTCTTCTTGATTTATCTGTTTCTTTCATCCATCTTGATACTGTACAGCAGTGATCCCCAACCTTTTTGTCACTGCGGACCAGTCAAAGTTTGATAATTTTACCGCGCCCCATTGTAGGGGGAGAGGGGACACATTTGATGTAATTTTTTGTTTGTAAGAGAGAAACACTTGTTTTTTTACCACTTGAATTTATTTTATTATGTCGACTAGTTTCGGAAGCTATGCTTATCAATATATATTCTTCAGGTCTAAATATACAGTTTATATTTAGATGAAAGCTTAGATTTCGAAACTAATCGCCATAATAAAATAAAGTCAAGTGGTAAAAAAAACAAGTGTTTTTCTTATACAATTTCATCATGTCTTACCACAAAGCGAATGCCGGAACAATGAAAAAAAAAATATTAAAAAATTGTTTGTCCAATATATAATAATAAAATTTGAAATGTGGTACATAAATTATAATAACAAATAATAGTAGAACAAGGTTTGTTGAAAAAATGAAGAAACAATATATTTAAAAGCAATGAAGGATTATTTCGGATGTTTCAATTTAAATTCAAAATCATTTTTAACTATTTTAATTTTTAATTTTTTGGATTCATGTGTATTTTCTATATTTTTAAGGTTCAACAGAATGTTGAAGACCGTTTTTGGAGTCAGGGATGACTCCGTATGCGGCATGCATATGGTAGTGTATTGTTATTTTACTTCGTAGATATTGTCGGACGGTCGTTGGCAACGAAGAAGTATTCAACAGAATAATAATTATCATTCCAACCCTTACCCTTACCCGAATGGTGCATAGGGCACTGCCTCATAAACGCAGTGTTATCTTGATCTTTAACACATGAAGGAAAGGTGATAAGCTCTCCGTTTCAGGTACCAGTCCAGGGTAATATTGTAATGGGTAATAAATATTATAATGAAAAAAACACTTTTACGTACTAAACGTACTGAC
The DNA here is from genome assembly GCF_059751285.1 of Brachycentrus maculatus. Taxonomy (NCBI): domain Eukaryota; kingdom Metazoa; phylum Arthropoda; class Insecta; order Trichoptera; family Brachycentridae; genus Brachycentrus; species Brachycentrus maculatus. The sequence continues at coordinate 2,406,827 of NW_028280793.1, forward strand.
CATTACACTGCGGAGGCATTCAAAGTATTTTAAACTATAATTAATTTTATTAGGTATGTTGATTTTTCTCAAAAGTAATTTTAATTTTTAAGCCAATCCTTGCGCGGCCCGGGGGTTGGGGACCACTGCCGTACAGTATAGGTTGTAAGTTATTTCATCGACATTCGGAAGGAATTATATATTTGAATGTTTATCCGTTCTTGTGTACCGAATTCTTAGAATTCAAAATTGATGTGTGTGAAAATACTAACCATTTAAAAACATATGTAACAAGTATCGCGCTGCCGGTTCAATAGGCCAACAAGACAACAGTAAAAACTCGAGTTACTATTTATATTTATAACGCTGCTTTAATTTCATATCGTTCTTTATAAAGCATATGGATCACTCGTACTAATTATTTATTGAAATTAATTCCTTATAATAATTACTACTTATATCATTAATTCCTTATTTTGATTTCTACTTATATCAGTGTTCCTTTTAAGGTCCAGTATTGAATAAATCGCAAATTTTCTCAAGACCCAGGAAACACTTGACGTAATTGAGTTTTAATCTTATAACACCGTTTATATATTTTCAAAAAATTAGTTTTTCTTTTAAATAAATATACACTTTTGAAATGAAAATAGTTACTGGAAGGTAACGAGTTAAAAAAATATGTATTTTTTTAT